>NC_085988.1:4198612-4498612 GCF_030014385.1 Trichomycterus rosablanca | reverse complement strand
CACCTTTACCCTCAGCCTCTTCAATAAAGCAGTGGTCGTGTTAGAGGTGTGTTTTTAGGTCATTATCATGCGGGAACACTGCCCTGCGACCCAGTTTCCGGAGGGAGGGGATCATGCTCTGCTTCAGTATTTCACAGTACATATTGGAGTTCATGTGTCCCTCAATGAAATGTAACTCCCCAACACATGCTGCACTCATGCAGCCCCAGACCATGGCATTCCCACCACCATGCTTGACTGTAGGCATGACACACTTATCTTTGTACTCCTCATCTGATTGCCGCCACACATGCTTGAGACCATCTGAACCAAACAAATTAATCTTGGTCTCATCAGACCATAGGACATGGTTCCAGTAATCCATGTCCTTTGTTGACATGTCTTCAGCAAACTGTTTGCGGGCTTTCTTGTGTAGAGACTTCAGAAGAGGCTTCCTTCTGGGGTGACAGCCATGCAGACCAATTTGATGTAGTGTGCGGCGTATGGTCTGAGCACTGACAGGCTGACCCCCCACCTTTTCAATCTCTGCAGCAATGCTGACAGCACTCCTGCGCCTATCTTTCAAAGACAGCAGTTGGATGTGACGCCGAGCACGTGCACTCAGCTTCTTTGGACGACCAACGCGAGGTCTGTTCTGAGTGGACCATGCTCTTTTAAAACGCTGGATGATCTTGGCCACTGTGCTGCAGCTCAGTTCCAGGGTGTTGGCAATCTTCTTGTAGCCTTGGCCATCTTCATGTAGCGCAACAATTCGTCTTTTAAGATCCTCAGAGAATTATTTGCCATGAGGTGCCATGTTGGAACTTTCAGTGACCAGAGAGAGTGTGAGAGCTGTACTACTAAATTGAACACACCTGCTCCCTATGCACACCTAAGACCTAGTAACACTAACGAGTCACAAGACATTTTGGAGGGAAAATGACAAGCAGTGCTCAATTTGGACATTTAGGTGTGTAGTCTCTTAGAGGTGTACTCACTTTTGTTGCCGGTGGTTTAGACATTAATGGCTGTATTTTAAGTTATTTTGAGGGAAGAATAAATTTACACTGTTATATAAGCTGCACACAGACTACTTTTCATTGTGTTAAAGTGTCATTTTGTCAGTGTATATATATATTAGGGCTGTCAAACGATTAAAATTTTTAATCGCGATTAATCTCAGAATTTCATATAGTTAATCGCGATTAATCGCATTAAAAAAAAACTGTGTAAATGTTATAGAAAACAAGGATTTTTAAGTGAAATGTTACAATTAAAATGGTGAACATATTTTATGCTAAATGTACTGATGTTAAAAACTGCTGGGACAAGAGAAAACTGTAAGGGAGTTTTATTCACTCACATACTAGGCAGTAAATGTCAGATTGTAGTTTAGAATTTCTCCATCAGCAAACATTGTAGATCAGCGGTGCTTTAGGTGGGATAAGGCGTAGTTATTGTAACAGACTTTTCTGTGGTTGTATTGTGACAATGGTTTGATGGCCGTTTCTACACGAAGTGAGTGTGTTTTGACCCTTTGGGGCTTCCATAGTGCATGGACTAACGTGCTTGACTCAGCTTTCCGGTATTTGGTACCTTAACAGAATAAGTTAATAAAAGTGTTCTGCTCCCGACAACTTGTGAATATAGCGTGTATTTATTTCTTTATAAGTGCATCACTACAACGCTCGGTTACATTATGTTAACAAACCGCAAATGAAAAACGGTGGCAAGTCCGACATTAAAACGTTTGTTCTACCAGTCAAGTATCAACATGAACTAGAATTTGCGTTAACGGCACTATTATTTTTAATCGCGTTAAATTGAAATCGCGTTAATGCGTTATTATCGCGTTAACTTCGACAACCCTAATATATATATATATATACTGTGTATATATACAGGGGTTGGACAAAATAACTGAAACACCTGTCATTTTAGTGTGGGAGGTTTCATGGCTAAATTGGACCAGTCTGGTGGCCAATCTTCATTAATTGCACATTGCACCAGTAAGAGCAGAGTGTGAAGGTTCAATTAGCAGGGTAAGAGCACAGTTTTGCTCAAAATATTGCAATGCACACAACATTATGGGTGACATACCAGAGTTCAAAAGAGGACAAATTGTTGGTGCACGTCTTGCTGGCGCATCTGTGACCAAGACAGCAAGTCTTTGTGATGTATGGAGAGCCACGGTATCCAGTGTAATGTCAGCATACCACCAAGAAGGACAAACCACATCCAACAGGATTAACTGTGGACGCAAGAGGAAGCGGTCCGAAAGGGATGTTCGGGTGCTAACCCGGATTGTATCCAAAAAACATAAAACCACGGCTGCCCAAATCACGGCAGAATTAAATGTGCACCTCGACTCTCCTGTTTCCACCAGAACTGTCCGTCGGGAGCTCCACAGGGTCAATATACACGGCCGGGCTGCTATAGCCAAACCTTTGGTCACTCGTGCCGATGCCAAACGTCGGTTTCAATGGTGCAAGGAGCGCAAATCTTGGGCTGTGGACAATGTGAAACATGTATTGTTCTCTGATGAGTCCACCTTTACTGTTTTCCCCACATCCGGGAGAGTTACGGTGTGGAGAAGCCCCAAAGAAGCGTACCACCCAGACTGTTGCATGCCCAGAGTGAAGCATGGGGGTGGATCAGTGATAGTTTGGGCTGCCATATCATGGCATTCCCTTGGCCCAATACTTGTGCTAGATGGGCGCGTCACTGCCGAGGACTACCGAACCATTCTGGAGGACCATGTGCATCCAATGGCGGTGCCGTGTATCAGGATGACAATGCACCAATACACACAGCAAGACTGGTGAAAGATTGGTTTGATGAACATGAAAGTGAAGTTGAACATCTCCCATGGCCTGCACAGTCACCAGATCTAAATGTTATTGAGCCACTTTGGGGTGTTTTGGAGAAGCGAGTCAGGAAACGTTTTCCTCCACCAGCATCACGTAGTGACCTGGCCACTATCCTGCAAGAAGAATGGCTTAAAATCCCTCTGACCACTGTGCAGGACTTGTATATGTCATTTCCAAGACGAATTGACGCTGTATTGGCCGCAAAAGGAGGCCCTACACCATACTAATAAATTATTGTGGTCTAAAACCAGGTGTTTCAGTTATTTTGTCCAACCCCTGTATATATATATATATATATATATATATATATATATATATATATATATATATATATATACAGTGTATCACAAAAGTGAGTACACCCCTCACATTTCTGCAGATATTTAAGTATATCTTTTCATGGGACAACACTGACAAAATGACACTTTGACACAATGAAAAGTAGTCTGTGTGCAGCTTATATAACAGTGTAAATTTATTCTTCCCTCAAAATAACTCAATATACAGCCATTAATGTCTAAACCACTGGCAACAAAAGTGAGTACACCCCTAAGAGACTACACTCCTAAATGTCCAAATTGAGCACTGCTTGTCATTTTCCCTCCAAAATGTCATGTGACTCGTTAGTGTTACTAGGTCTCAGGTGTGCATAGGGAGCAGGTGTGTTCAATTTAGTAGTACAGCTCTCACACTCTCTCATACTGGTCACTGAAAGTTCCAACATGGCACCTCATGGCAAAGAACTCTCTGAGGATCTTAAAAGACGAATTGTTGCGCTACATGAAGATGGCCAAGGCTACAAGAAGATTGCCAACACCCTGAAACTGAGCTGCAGCACAGTGGCCAAGATCATCCAGCATTTTAAAAGAGCAGGGTCCACTCAGAACAGACCTCGCGTTGGTCGTCCAAAGAAGCTGAGTGCACGTGCTCAGCGCCACATCCAACTGCTGTCTTTGAAAGATAGGCGCAGGAGTGCTGTCAGCATTGCTGCAGAGATTGAAAAGGTGTGGGGTCAGCCTGTCAGTGCTCAGACCATACGCCGCACACTACATCAAATTGGTCTGCATGGCTGTCACCCCAGAAGGAAGCCTCTTCTGAGTCTCTACACAAGAAAGCCCGCAAACAGTTTGCTGAAGACATGTCAACAAAGGACATGGATTACTGGAACCATGTCCTATGGTCTGATGAGACCAAGATTAATTTGTTTGGTTCAGATGGTCTCAAGCATGTGTGGCGGCAATCAGGTGAGGAGTACAAAGATAAGTGTGTCATGCCTACAGTCAAGCATGGTGGTGGGAATGCCATGGTCTGGGGCTTTATGAGTGCAGCAGGTGTTGGGGAGTTACATTTCATTGAGGGACACATGAACTCCAATATGTACTGTGAAATACTGAAGCAGAGCATGATCCCCTCCCTCCGGAAACTGGGTCGCAGGGCAGTGTTCCAGCATGATAATGACCCCAAACACACCTCTAAGACGACCACTGCTTTATTGAAGAGGCTGAGGGTAAAGGTGATGGACTGGCCAAGCATGTCTCCAGACCTAAATCCAATAGAACATCTTTGGGGCATCCTCAAGCGGAAGGTGGAGGAGCGCAAAGTCTCGAATATCCGCCAGCTTCGTGATGTCGTCATGGAGGAGTGGAAAAGCATTCCAGTGGCAACCTGTGAAGCTCTGGTAAACTCCATGCCCAGGAGAGTTAAGGCAGTTCTGGGAAATAATGGTGGCCACACAAAATATTGACACTTCAGGAACTTTCACTAAGGGGTGTACTCACTTTTGTTGCCGGTGGTTTAGACATTAATGGCTGTATATTGAGTTATTTTGAGGGAAGAATAAATTTACACTGTTATATAAGCTGCACACAGACTACTTTTAATTGTGTCAAAGTGTCATTTTGTCAGTGTTGTCCCATGAAAAGATATACTTAAATATCTGCAGAAATGTGAGGGGTGTACTCACTTTTGTGATACACTGTATATATATATATATATATATATATAAACACACACACACACCCACCCACACACATTTTATATATATATATATATATATATATATATATATATATATATATATATATATATATATATATATATATATATATATATATACATATATATATATAATTTACACTACACACCACACATATGCACACATTTTTTATACATATATCTACACTGTGTTCCAAATTATTATGCAAATAATATTTTCTCAGATTTTCCAAAATTACCTATATGAATTGCAGTCATTGTAATTTTCCAGTCATCAACTATTAGAGTACAATTGAAAGGTTTTTGAACAAACTGCCAATGATAACAGTATATTTAAAAAAAAATAAAACACTCAGAATGCACTCAAAATGCATGTTCCAAATTATTATGCACAACAGAGTTTTCAACCTTTTCATTTTTATAAAGAACAAAAAAATGGTCATTTGTGAAATTATAAGCATTAGCAGGTTATTACAAACTGAAATCAAACAGTTTTCAAGTCAAAACTTTATTCTAAGTGATGTTACATTTGCACATAGGACCCCTTGTTCGAAAGGAGCTTCTGAACTCTCTCGTCCATTGAATTTGTCAAGTTTTGGATGGTATCTGCTTCAATTGTTTTGCATGAGGACAGAATACCCTCCCAGAGCTGTTGCTTAGATGTGAACTGCCTCCCGCCATCATAGACACTCCTTTTGATGATGCTCCAGAGGTCCTCAATGGGGTTGAGGTCAGGGGAGCATGGGGGCCACACCATAAGTTTGTCCCCTTTTATGCCCATAGCAGCCAGAGATGCAGATGTGTTCTTTGCAGCATGAGACGGTGCATTATCATGCATGAAAATGATCTTGCTGTGGAATGCACGGTTCTTCTTCTTGAACCATGGCAGGAAGTGCTCTTTGAGAAACTCCACATACATTATGGAGGTCATCTTTACCCCTTCAGGGATCCTAAAGGGGCCGACAATCTCTCTCCCCATGATTCCAGCCCAAAACATTACTCCACCTCCTCCTTGTTGGCGCCGTAGCCTTGTTTGCATGGGGTGTCCATCAACCATCCATCCTCCACTCCATCCATCTGGACCATCTAGCGTTGCACGGCACTCATCGGTGAACAAAACAGTTTTGAAGTCAGTCTTCATGTATTGTTTGGCCCACTGGAGCCGTTTCTGCTTGTGTGCAGTGGATGTCGACAGGATGGCTTACGCACAGCTGCAAACCTCTGAAGGACCCTGCATCTTGTTGTTCGGGGGACGTTGGAGGCGCCAGCAGTTTCAAAAACTTGTCTGCTGCTATGACAAGGCATTTTTGCAGCTGCTCTTTTAACCTGACGTAATTGCCTGTTGGAAAGAGTCCTCAATTTTCCCTTATCAGCACGCACAAGTGTGTGCTCTGAATTAGCTACATACTTCTTGATTGTGCGATGATCACGATGAAGTGTCTTGGCAATGTTGATTGTAGTCATGCCTTGACCTAAACACTCCACAATTTGTTGCTTCTCAGCAGCCGACACATCCTTTTTCTTTCCCATTTTGGCTGAAAATGTAGGCTGCTTAATAATGTGGGACAGCCTTCTTAAGTAGTCTTGCCTTTAATTGGACACACCTGCCAAACTAATTAGCACAGGTGTCTGCAATTGCTTTCAGTGATATAAAGAGCCCTGACACACATCACCATCAATGAGTTTAACTGACAAACAAAAAAATTCTTACCTTATCACTCCTAAACACTTTTTGCATAATAATTTGGAACACAGTGTATATACAGTATATCTATATATATATATATATACAGGGGTTGGACAAAATAACTGAAACACCTGGTGTTAGACCACAATAATTTATTAGTATGGTGTAGGGCCTCCTTTTGCGGCCAATACAGCGTCAATTCGTCTTGGAAATGACATATACAAGTCCTGCACAGTGGTCAGAGGGATTTTAAGCCATTCTTCTTGCAGGATAGTGGCCAGGTCACTACGTGATGCTGGTGGAGGAAAACGTTTCCTGACTCGCTTCTCCAAAACACCCCAAAGTGGCTCAATAATATTTAGATCTGGTGACTGTGCAGGCCATGGGAGATGTTCAACTTCACTTTCATGTTCATCAAACCAATCTTTCACCAGTCTTGCTGTGTGTATTGGTGCATTGTCATCCTGATACACGGCACCGCCATTGGATGCACATGGTCCTCCAGAATGGTTCGGTAGTCCTTGGCAGTGACGCGCCCATCTAGCACAAGTATTGAACCAAGGGAATGCCATGATATGGCAGCCCAAACCATCACTGATCCACCCCCATGCTTCACTCTGGGCATGCAACAGTCTGGGTGGTACGCTTCTTTGGGGCTTCTCCACACCGTAACTCTCCCGGATGTGGGGAAAACAGTAAAGGTGGACTCATCAGAGAACAATACATGTTTCACATTGTCCACAGCCCAAGATTTGCGCTCCTTGCACCATTGAAACCGACGTTTGGCATCGGCACGAGTGACCAAAGGTTTGGCTATAGCAGCCCGGCCGTGTATATTGACCCTGTGGAGCTCCCGACGGACAGTTCTGGTGGAAACAGGAGAGTTGAGGTGCACATTTAATTCTGCCGTGATTTGGGCAGCCGTGGTTTTATGTTTTTTGGATACAATCCGGGTTAGCACCCGAACATCCCTTTCAGACAGCTTCCTCTTGCGTCCACAGTTAATCCTGTTGGATGTGGTTTGTCCTTCTTGGTGGTATGCTGACATTACCCTGGATACCGTGGCTCTTGATACATCACAAAGACTTGCTGTCTTGGTCACAGATGCGCCAGCAAGACGTGCACCAACAATTTGTCCTCTTTTGAACTCTGGTATGTCACCCATAATGTTGTGTGCATTGCAATATTTTGAGCAAAACTGTGCTCTTACCCTGCTAATTGAACCTTCACACTCTGCTCTTACTGGTGCAATGTGCAATTAATGAAGATTGGCCACCAGACTGGTCCAATTTAGCCATGAAACCTACCACACTAAAATGACAGGTGTTTCAGTTATTTTGTCCAACCCCTGTATATATATATATATATATATATATATATATATATATATATATATATATATTAAACTGTAGAGGAGGATTTATAGATCTATAACTTCTCATGAAGATACAGCTGAGTATTGGAGAATCTGATCTCTGTACTGAGGTTGGACTGATAAGTAGATCACAGTATAATTAGTCTGAGAGACAGTAAGAATTGAAATAAACTAAATTCTTTATTTAGTACATTTTCATGTATTATTGGGCTGTGAAAAAGTTTTTGCCTCCTCATTATATCTTCATTACTGCACATTATCATCCTGTGTAACCTGTTATGGAAGAAATTAGATTTTATGCTAATGCTGTTTTGTGTCTTGAATCCTTTGTTATACTGTGCTGGAGTGGAGACTGGGAGTTTAGACCACAGAGATAAGCAACTGTTGTTAAGAAATAACATGTAAAGCAAATGGGGATAATTGTTAACAGGGTGGTGACTTCAAAGACAAAATAGGGGCTTCAAAGACCAACACCCAATATCATGTGACCAGAGTAGTATAAGAGATAGCCATTGCAACTGATCTGGATTCTTGTTCAGAGAGACTGCTGGAGGAACCCACGATTGTGCCAATAAATTCTTCAATCCAATCCAACCAACTTTTTTTTTAATTTATCTCCTCACATCATTATCATTTATCATCTCACAGAGAGGTATAAGTTGGATTTACTCAGAAAGGTGTAGATCGGTAGAATAAACGAGAGTTTTTTTTGTTTATTCAAGAAAGGGGGCCCTTCGAGGTTTTTAACCAAGGTTTTAGCGTGAGAAACCTGGTACAAGCAGACGTGTTTGTAAATGTTGCGAGTGGTGCACTAGCCTCTCAGAAGGAGAGGACAAGTCGCATCCGACTAATAAACAACACAAAAACAACTATATATATATATATATATATATATACAGTGTATCACAAAAGTGAGTACACCCCTCACATTTCTGCAGATATTTAAGTATATCTTTTCATGGGACAACACTGACAAAATGACACTTTGACACAATGAAAAGTAGTCTGTGTGCAGCTTATATAACAGTGTAAATTTATTCTTCCCTCAAAATAACTCAATATACAGCCATTAATGTCTAAACCACCGGCAACAAAAGTGAGTACACCCCTAAGAGACTACACCCCTAAATGTCCAAATTGAGCACTGCTTGTCATTTTCCCTCCAAAATGTCATGTGATTTGTTAGTGTTACTAGGTCTCAGGTGTGCATAGGGAGCAGGTGTGTTCAATTTAGTAGTACAGCTCTCACACTCTCTCATACTGGTCACTGAAAGTTCCAACATGGCACCTCATGGCAAATAATTCTCTGAGGATCTTAAAAGACGAATTGTTGCGCTACATGAAGATGGCCAAGGCTACAAGAAGATTGCCAACACCCTGAAACTGAGCTGCAGCACAGTGGCCAAGATCATCCAGCGTTTTAAAAGAGCAGGGTCCACTCAGAACAGACCTCGCGTTGGTCGTCCAAAGAAGCTGAGTGCACGTGCTCAGCGTCACATCCAACTGCTGTCTTTGAAAGATAGGCGCAGGAGTGCTGTCAGCATTGCTGCAGAGATTGAAAAGGTGTGGGGTCAGCCTGTCAGTGCTCAGACCATACGCCGCACACTACATCAAATTGGTCTGCATGGCTGTCACCCCAGAAGAAAGCCTCTTCTGAAGTCTCTACACAAGAAAGCCCGCAAACAGTTTGCTGAAGACATGTCAACAAAGGACATGGATTACTGGAACCATGTCCTATGGTCTGATGAGACCAATATCAATTTGTTTGGTTCAGACGGTCTCAAGCATGTGTGGCGGCAATCAGGTGAGGTGTACAAAGATAAGTGTGTCATGCCTACAGTCAAGCATGGTGGTGGGAAAGCCATGGTCTGGGGCTGCATGAGTGCAGCAGGTGTTGGGGAGTTACATTTCATTGAGGGACACATGAACTCCAATATGTACTGTGAAATACTGAAGCAGAGCATGATCCCCTCCCTCCGGAAACTGGGTCGCAGGGCAGTGTTCCAGCATGATAATGACCCCAAACACGCCTCTAAGACGACCACTGCTTTATTGAAGAGGCTGAGGGTAAAGGTGATGGACTGGCCAAGCATGTCTCCAGACCTAAACTCAATAGAACATCTTTGGGGCATCCTCAAGCGGAAGGTGGAGGAGCGCAAAGTCTCGAATATCCGCCAGCTCCGTGATGTCGTCATGGAGGAGTGGAAAAGCATTCCAGTGGCAACCTGTGAAGCTCTGGTAAACTCCATGCCCAGGAGAGTTAAGGCAGTTCTGGGAAATAATGGTGGCTACACAAAATATTGACACTTCAGGAACTTTCACTAAGGGGTGTACTCACTTTTGTTGCCGGTGGTTTTGACATTAATGGCTGTATATTGAGTTATTTTGAGGGAAGAATAAATTTACACTGTTATATAAGCTGCACACAGACTACTTTTCATTGTGTCAAAGTGTCATTTTGTCAGTGTTGTCCCATGAAAAGATATACTTAAATATCTGCAGAAATGTGAGGGGTGTACTCACTTTTGTGATACACTGTATATATATATATATATAAATTGGGGATTGGTTACTGCATTGAAGAATTTATTGAATTTGTGTTTTGTGTGTTGTATGTGGTAATGTGGGTCTGTGTTTGTTAAAGTAAGAGGGGGAAGTAAGGTATTGTTTGTGTTGTAATTGTCTTTGTTTTAAATATTTCACATACAAAAATAAAAATTATCTGTCCAGGTGAACTTAAGCAGTACAATGGGTAAAAGTAAATGTAAGGTGAAAGTTTGTGGAAAAACAATTACATGTTAAAATTGAGATTATATATACACACATAAGTGTTATATTAATGTTGAAAACTATGACAAAAATGCAGATACAGGAGAAGCCATGGTGTCAGCACCACCAGCATTCTATCCTGAGGTGCCACAGAAGAAACTACTGCCCAAGCTTCACCTTTAAAATGTATTAAGTGAAAAGCTGGTAGCAGGAGGCAACAGTATATAGGATTGTCCTGACCATTACTTATAACAGTGGTGTAATAGTCTGTCTTAGCTTTCACAATTGCCTCCTTATAATATATTTGTAAGCAAGTGTGTGCACAGTCAGACAAGTTCTGCTTTTTAAGCATGATAGTTGGCAACTAGTAGATTTCATACAGCGAATAAGTAACAACACATCCTAAGGGGAGCAAGCTGATCTAGGGTATCCAAAAGACTTTTCTTATAGTGACTTATAGGGGCAGTGATAGCTCAGTGGTTAAGGTATGGACTAGTAAGCAGAAGGTTGCCGGTTCAAGCCCCGCCACCACCAAGTTGCCACTGTTGGGTCCCTGAGCAAGGCCCTTAACCCTCAATTGCTCATCGTGTTCAGCTCATTGTGTAAGTCGCTTTGGATAAAAGCGTCTGCTAAATGCTGTAAATGTAAATGACTGACCAAGGTTTTCAGAGGTGTAGTTGCACTCTCGGGGATGGGGAACTAGTAAAGCATTTTTGTGGGAAGGCGGATTTCTTTGATTTCTTGATTTTGGACAGTTCTCTCAATCAGCCAAAATCAACTACCTGCCTTGCAAGAGGAGGACGATAATCCAGACTCCAAATACATCAAATACTTTTTACTGCTGATATTTTTATGTTCCATTTGCAGTGAGAGCTGCTGTGTTTATAGTATAGATGACTATGTATGTCCAGTACAGCACAGAGATTGTAAACATCAAAAGAAAGCCAGTAAGGAAGCCAGGCTAGCCTCTTTCTCAATTCTTCAAGGAAGTACAAATGCCTAACACTAAATTTATATCACAAGTTGCCAATATTAACATATTAACATAATATAAATACCACATTTGCCAGCTAGTCTTGAAACCGCAACTGTCATTCAAGGAGAATTCAGTGAGCACTAAAACTCTCACAAGCAGCAGCTGTAGAACCCGAAACGTGAACTGTTCATCCAAAACATTAAAACCACCTTCTCACAAAATGTACAACCCCAAATCAGAAAACAGCCATGGAAAAGGATAATAAAACAACAACACAGAGTTTCTTACATTTACTTTGACTTTTATTTGATGTCAGACAGGATGAACCTGAGATATTTCATGTTTTATCTGCTGTGCTTAATTTCATTTATTAATAAACATCCATGTCCATTTCTGCATTTCAGGCCTGCAACACATTCCAAAAAAAGTTGGGACAGTAAAGCATTTACCACTTTGTAATGTTGCCGTTCCTTTTCACAACTTAAAAGATGTTTTGGCACCGAGGACACCAAGTGATTTAGCATTTTAGCTTTTTTGTCTCATTCTTCCTGCAAAATTTCCTGTGATGGTCCTTCCCAGATGCCTCCGAACACAGAGAAGTCGATGCCGCTTCTGGACATGGTTAACATAAGGCTTCTTTTTTGCACAGTAAAGTTTTAAGTATCATTTGTGCAGTAACTCTGTATTGTAGAGCTTGATAAAGGTTTGATAAACTAATCCCTCACCCTTTTGGTTATATCAGCTATTGTTGAGTGGTGGTTTTTGATGCGGCACCATCTGAGGGATGGAAGATCACGAACGTTCAAGTTAAGCTTGCACCCTTGGCCTTTACACACTGAAATTCTTCCTGATTCCATGAATGGTTTAATGATATTCTGCACTGTTATTTAGTTTTTTACACCTCGCTACTGGCGCTAAATTCTCCCTGTCCCAACTTTTTTTGGGATGTGTTGCAGGCCTGAAATGCAGGAATGGATGTGTATTAATAAATGAAATTAATTTGAGCAGATAAAACATGAAACATATCAGGTTCATCCTGTCTGACATCAAATAAAACTCAAAGTAAATGTAAGAGACACTGTGTTTATATTTTATTTGCATTTTCCATACTGTCCCAACTTTTTCTGATTTGGGGTTGTATTTTATTCTCATTAAATTTTTAACAAAATGGCCTGTCCAGTTGTGATTGTGAATGCCAATCCATTTGTTAAAATGAATCCAAATTCTAAATCAGAGATTCTGCTTTCAGTTCGTTATAATAATAATAAAAAGTATATAAACACTATAACCTCACAAATCCAGTATAACAGGAATCTTTAGCATTACTCACCGAGCTGCTCTGGATGCTGCAACCACCGGCATCAGTTTCAGTAGACCCTCATCTAATGAGCTGTACTTGTTGGTATAATCACTCAGGTTAAACACATCCAGCTCCTCTACTGATGTCAGTAACCTGAAGACCAGAGCTGACCACTGAGAATCAGAGAGTTTGGTTTGGTTTAGTTTTCCAGATTTCAGGTATTGTTGGATCTCCTGAACTAGTGAATGATCATCCAGTTCATTCAGACAGTGGAACAGATTGATGGATTTCTCTGTAAAGGGATTCTCACTGATCTTCTTCTTAATGTACCGAACAGTTTTCTGTTTGCTGTGAGAGTCACTTCCTGTTTGTGTCACTAAGGCTTGTAAGAGATTCTGATTGTACTTCAGTGAAAGACCCAGAAGAAAGCGAAGGAAAAGATCCAGATGTCCATTCTTACTCTGTAATGCCTGATCTACAGCACTCATGTGTAGATCTGAGATTGGGTTTTTCAATACGATCCACATTTTTGAGAACAGATTCTGTTGTATAACAATTTTATTTTCGTTCATGAAAGTCAGGTGCACATATAGAGCTGCGAGATGTTCCTGAATGCTCAGATGAACAAAGCAGTACACTTTATTTTGGTGAAGTCCAAACTCCTCTCTGAAGATCTGTGTACACACACCTGAGTACACTGAGGCTTCTCGAACATCAATTCCACACTGCGTCAGGTCTTCCTCATAGAAGATCAGGTTTCCTTTCATCAGCTGCTCAAAAGCCAGTTTTCCCAGTTTGAGGATCATTTCTCCTTCTCCCTCCTGATTCTTCATGTACTTTTTTCTGATGATGTTGGTCTGAATGAAGTGGGTGTACATTTGAGTCATAGTTTTGGGGATCTCTCCCCTCTCTGCTTCACCAAACATTCTCTCTAGAACTGTGGCTATAATCCAGCAGAAGACCGGAATGTGACACATGATGTAGAGGCTTCTTAATGACTTCAGGTGTGAGATGATTCTACTGGCCAGACTCTGATCACTGACTCTTTTCCTGAAGTACTCCTCCTTCTGTGGATCAGTGAATCCTCGTACCTCCGTCACTCGATCGATACACTCGGAGCGGATCTGATCAGCTGCTGCTGGGCGGGAGGTGATCCAGATCAGAGCAGAAGGAAGCAGATTCCCTTTGATCAGGTTCATTAGCAGCTCATGAACTGATGCTGATTCATTTACATCACTCAATCTCACTGAGTTCTGGAGATCTAGAGGTAAACGACACTCATCCAACCCATCAAAAATAAACAGAACTTTGTGCAAGCTGGAAATGTCAGTTTCTTTTATCTCCTGAAAATAGAAATGAAGGAGATCCATCAGACTCAGTTTGTGGTCCTTCATTAAATTCAGCTCTCTGAAAGGAAGTGGAAATATGAGGTGGATGTCCTGATTCTCTTTCCCTTCAGCCCAATCCAGAATGAACTTCTGTACAGAGACGGTTTTTCCGATGCCGGCGACACCCTTAGTCAGGACAGTCCTGATGGGTTCATCTTGGTCTGAGAAATGTTTAAAGATGTTGTTGCATTTGATGGGCGTGTCCTCTGTTGCTGCTCTCTTGGATGCTGCCTCGATCTGCTTCACCTCATGTTTATTATTGACTTTTCCACTTTCTCCCTCTGTGATATAGAGCTCAGTGTAGATCTCATTCAGAAGTGTTGGGTTTCCCTGCTTTGTGATCACTTCATTTACACACTGAAACTTCTTTATTAGATTTAATTTGAGCTTCTTCTGGACTTCATTTTCAGCTGATGTGGAGTCAGACCTGTGATGTGGCAAGAACAATACATATAGACATAAATTTAGGTAAAATTTTAATCTCATTAAAATATAAAAGAACACAGGAAAGCATCGAACTTCAACTTATAATCACTTAACATCACTGTAAATGTCCTGTTGCTGGGTTTGTTCTTACCTCTTTCTGATGATTCCATCTGGTATTCTAGCTGTCACCTCCTGCAAGACACTGTGGACACACCAAGATTATAGGTAGGTTTTATTTTTAGGCCTGACTTTGAAATTTAAAGTTTGAAGCTTTATGTGCTGATATAAAACATCCAAAGTTCCACACAGTTAAATAATATTCTAGAACTCTGTACACCCCCACATGAATAGTTTAGGTTGTTGTCTGTATATTTTGGACCCAGCAGATCACCACCAATCTCACAATAAACTTATTAAAGAAATCAAATGTATACAAGTTTTGTTTTTTTAATAAAGAAATGCATCGTTTAATTATTCAAAGGAAATAAGTGTTCATTTAAAGTGTGATTGGTTGGATTCATACAGGTGGAGCCAGAAGTTTAAAGACATTCAACAAATATAAAAAGATCTGTTTTTTTGTTTTTATCTCTTCTGGGTTCAAGACAGAGACCATCCAGGTACAAAAAGGAAGGAAATAAACACGCCTCTTTCACCAATCAAAACTTCAGTTTGTTCAGTGTTATTAAAAATACTAATTATTTATTCATGTACAGCAACTACTTCACCCTGATCTTAGGAGAGTTGTGGTCACAGTTCTGCATTCAACACATAAGAGTTCAGCAGTGCTACACACATACAAACCCAGACAATGAATGTTTATGAACACACCTTTTTTTTTTGTTTTTCTTTTTGTTTTGTTTTTTATTTTGTTGGCTCTCCAAACGATTCCCAGTTTCTAATTTGTATCTAATCTGCACAACAGTTCATTGTGCTTTTAGCAGTAAACAATATTAAAGCAATAAGCCACGAGAGGCCGTGCATTACTGTGATTTTAGCATGGGGATGACGTTTTTGGCACGACGCGAAGCGGAGTGCCTAAAACTTCTTTCCCCGTGCTAAAATCATAAGAGTAATGCACGGTCTCGAGTGGCTTATTGCTTTTATAAAACGGCGGTCAACATAAAATATAATAAATACAACAATGTTTAATTCATAAATGTATTTATTGTGTATAAACTTACAATAAAGCATTCTTCCGCGACGCAAAATAGTTCGATTAACAGTGTTGCTAGGCAACATGAGGGTGAAAATAACATTAATTTTTTCTATTCAGTGGCATATTAATATGGAATGATGTGAGGTCGTCATAGGTGTGCGTTTATCGGGGATTTTACAACGGCTTCGAACGCGGCTCAGCCAATCAGATTTTAGGACCGGAACTATCTGTTTTATAATATATGATTTGCTGCCTATTGAAGCCTACAGCTGTTGTATTAACTATGCTACGGTTTGGCTGTATTTGGAAAATCCATACCATACAAGAAATCGAAGTGGGTGTACCAAAAGTCTGTCACTCTGCCCAGCACTAGAAGGAACCAAACGAGTTTGCTTGGGAGGCACAACATGACAGAGCAATTAAGCAAATGAAAGACCTTATAACAAAAGAATCAGGTCCTGTTTTAGCATAGTTTAATCCACAGAAAGAGCTGAGACTCCAGGTAGATGAATCACAAGAGGGTAAGCCTACAGCATACGCCTCCAAATCTCTCACGAATAGCTAAAGCAACTATGCATAGATTAAAAACGAGCTGTATGTTACTTAGTTTGGTTCACACATGTCTGTGGTCAACACACAGTAGTTGAAAGCGACCACAAACCCCTCAAAGCGATCATGAAAAAAACCCTTGCTGTTGCTCATGAAATATGCAATTTGCTGTGAATTTCAAGGCGCAGTATGGCCCAGTATGAGGTGGTCCTAGAAATCATTAGAAATCATATGGAAATTAAGTTAGTGTAAAAAAACTTTTCTGTGCTGTCAGAAAAGTACAGTTTATTTCTTAATAAAAAAAAAACCTCAATAAACTCTAAAGACACTCAGATGAGAGTTAGTTTTTCAACCATTAAAGTATCTGCTGTGTATTTTAGTTTCCATTTATTCTATCATTCAATATATGTATGTTTATGCTATTTAATGATTGTTGTAAAATGTGGCACTTTACTCGTGAAATCTGTGATTTCTGAAACATGAGCAACTTTAATTGTCACATTGGGGCCAAGGCTGAAACAAGGAGGGTGGACACACACGCAGAGATGTGAAAAAACAAAATGAATATTTATTAACAAGACAGAACAAATAAAGCGAAACTAAACTAAACACAGCTAAACAAGTAATAAACAGGCTTACTAAGGCTAAACAGTCTAACACAAACTAGGTATAGAAAACAAACTAAAACAAACAAACAATACAGACCGGATGATACGGCAAGAAGCAAGGCACAAGAAGCAGGGCACATGGGACAAGGCACAAGGAGCAAAGAACAAACCAAAGTACAGAAATCTGCCAATCTGCCAATCTGCCAATCTGCCACTCTGCCAATCTGCCAATCTGCCAATCTGCCAAACAAAGTCCAAACCAAATAATCCCCACTAGCTTGTTTTCCAGCTCTCCTTTTAAATGGTCCCTGATTCGGAGCAGCTGGGGCTGATTAGCTCAGGGAGCCAATCAGGAGTGAGGCGTGGCAGGAGCCTGAGTGTGTGCTCATGGAGAGGGGGGCGTGACACACAGGAGCACACTGGAGCAAATGTGACATCATTTAGTAGCGCCCCACCCATAGCTTATCATTAAAAGTACATTGAATGTGCAGAATCCGATCTCTGTACTGAGATTGGACTGAAAATAAAAACACACACACACACACACACACACACAGTATACTATATATAGAATTTACACTACACACCATACACACATAAACTACACACATTACACACTGAACTGTGAGGAGCCCTTACCTGGGTCCAGATGATGGATCTCTAAACTGTACAGAAGAATCCTTCAAAGACACATCACTTTTCATGGAGATACAGCTGGGTACTGGAGAATCTGATCTCTGTTCTGAGATTGGACTGAAAATATAAACATATATATATATATATATATATATATATATATATACAGTATATATAATTTACACAACACACCATACACATGCACACACACACATTAAACACTGAACTGCGAGGAGCTCTTACCTGGGTCCAGATGATGGATCTCCATCTCTAAACTTTAAATGAGGATTCATAGAGTCATCACTCCTTATGGAGATACAGCTGGGAACTGAATAATCTGATCTCTGTTCTGAGATTGGACTAAAAATATAAACATAAATATATATATATATAACATTATATACAGGGTGAGTCAAAAGTCTTTTTTATTTCAGAAACGAAAGGGAAAATGACATATCTGAATACCCCACCAAGTAATGGGTGAGGGGGCCTATCTTTTAGGCTATGTCCGGAACATGGCCACCATCTTGAAAGCCGGCATATTGGATCAAGGGCAAGTTTTTATGTAGCATATTAAGACCAAAATTTTCTCAGAAATCAGATTTGCAATATCTCTTGTGGTTCAAAAGCTATCAACACAGAAAGTTCAAAACTTTTGTTGTTCGTTACAGGTAACTGAAGATGGAATTGATGAAAGAAGAGAGGATTGAGGTGATTCTGATGTCCGGGGAACGCAGCTGCCGTATTATACCTGCAGACTTCAACAACCGACACCCAGAAATAACCACCAATTTCACACAGCACTGGTGCATCCCTCACGACTGCTACCGACGAAGAAAACTCAACAATGGTTTTGGCCGCCTTTCTGAAAAGTCCACGACGCAGCACGCGACGTCTCGCAGCAGAATGTGGTATCAGCCAGTCATCCCTTGTACGGATTCTTCATACCAATAAGTGGCCCTTCGAGATCCAGCTGCAGCAGAAACTATCAGAGGATGACCCTGATAAACGTGTCGAGTTCTGCACCTGGGCGTTAGACCAACATCAACGGGATCCCGCATTCGCACAGGGCATTCTGTTCAGTGACGAGGCCAAGTTTTATGTCAGTGGTGGGGTCAACCACCAGAACGTGAGGTACTGCAGTGACAAAAACCCTCACTGGATGGCAGACACCAAAGTTGTAGGTGATGTGAAGGTTATGGTGTGGTGTGGAATATGGGGCACCCGTGTAATCTGACCCATTTTCATCGACCAGACCCTAAATGCTCAGCGCTACCTGACAATGCTACAGGAAACAGTGTTCCCATACATTCTGACCATGATGGCAGTTTCCCCTGTAATTTTTAACAGGATGGGGCTCCACCACACTATGGAGCAGGTGTTCATCAGTGTCTGGATATTCAATTCCCTGCTCATTAGATTAGCCATCATGGTCCTGTGGAACGGCCGCCCAGATCACTTGACCTCACACCACTCAACTTTTATCTCTGGGGTCATCTCAAACAAATCCGCAACAAACACCACCTTCAGTACCGCATCATGGAGGCTTGTGACAGCATTACTCCAGAGATTCTCATGCGGGTTCATAACGATTGGATCCAGCGCCTTCAGCTCTGTGTACAGCACCAGGGACGACACATTGAACACGTCCATTAGCTGTGCATCACAGGGAACGTTCCGGGTTGTTGTTGCAAATTTCTGTGTTGATAACTTTTGAACCGCAAGAGATATTGCAAATCTGATTGTGGCGATCGGCTTCTGAGAAAATTCTGGTTTGATATGCTACATGACCACCTTTCCATTGGAAAAACTTGCCCTTGATCCAATATGGTGGCTTTCAAGATGGTGGCCATGTTCCGGACATAGCCTAAAGGTTAGGCCCCCTCACCCATTACTTGCTGGGGTATTTAGATAAGTCATTTTCCCTTTCGTTCCTGAAATAAAAGTGTCCTGCGACTTTTGACTTACCCTGTAGATCTGTAAATAATACCCCTCTGTTTGTTTGTTTGTACATCTGTATATATCATTCTGCACGTATCAATATACACTTTTTAATGATATTGCACAAGACTCTCCTTGTCCCATTTGTTTTGTTTATCAGAAAACATTTAGAGACATCTTCATACATTGTTACCACCTTTACCCTAGACCAGGTCATAACAGGGCATCAAAATACTAACTTGAAGGCACAAATAGTTTACAACTGTAGTTTGGTATGGATTGGGTAAGGAATACACCACGAACTGTATGTACTGTTTTTCATGTTGAAAGGTGTTCCTGTACTATAAAAGACACAAGTGTTAACAGTTTGTGGAAGGTGATATATATAAGGTCTGAAACCTTCCTTCTGGCATTACATTCTTAAGAATAAAAGGTATTCTTAATTCCTAACACAAACTGGTCTGGTCTGTTTAATATTGTGGAAAACATTGTTGCCACTACAACTGAAAGCAGAAAATGTTTGCTGGTTTTCAGGAACTGAGAATCAGTGAAGCTGCATATAAATGTTTTTAATTTTTTCATTAAAACTAAAATTTATTAAGTGAAAAGCTGGTAGCAGGAGGCAACAGCATATAGGATTGTCCTAACCATTACTTATAACAGTGGTGTAATAATCTATCTTAGCTTTCATAATTGCCTCCTTATAATATATTTGTAAGCAAATGTGTGCACAGTCAGACAAGCTCTGCTTTTTAAGCATGATAGTTGGCAACTAGTAGATTTCATACAGCGAATAAGTAACAACACATCCTAAGGGGAGCAAGCTGATCTAGGGTATCCAAAAGACTTTTGTTATAGTGACTGACCAAGGTTTTCAGAGCTGTAGTTGCACTCTCGGGGATGGGGAACTAGTAAAGCATTTTTGTGGGAAGGCTGATTTCTTTGATTTCTTGATTTTGGACAGTTCTCTCAATCAGCCAAAATCAACTACCCGCCTTGCAAGAGGAGGACGATAATCCAGACTCCAAATACATCAAATACTTTTTACTGCTGATATTTTTATGTTCCATTTGCAGTGAGAGCTGCTGTGTTTATAGTATAGATGACTATGTATGTCTAGTACAGCACAGAGATTGTAAACATCAAAAGAAAGCCAGTAAGGAAGCCAGGCTAGCCTCTTTCTCAATTCTTCAAGGAAGTACAAATGCCTAACACTAAATTTATATCACAAGTTGCCAATATTAACATAATATAAATACCACATTAGACAGCTAGTCTTGAAATTACAACTGTCATTCAAGGAGAATTCAGTGAGCACTAAAACTCTCACAAGCAGCAGCTGTAGAACCCGAAACGTGAACTGTTCATCCAAAACATTAAAACCACCTTCTCACAAAATGTACAACCCCAAATCAGAAAAAGCCGTGGAAAATGCAAACAAAACAACAACACAGAGTTTCTTACATTTACTTTGACTTTTATTTGATGTCAGACAGGATGAACCTGAGATATTTCATGTTTTATCTGCTCAACTTAATTTAATTTATTAATAAACATCCATGTCCATTCCTGCATTTCAGGCCTGCAACACATTCCAAAAAAAGTTGGGACAGTAAAGCATTTACCACTTTGTAATGTTGCCCTTCCTTAAAAGATGCTTTGGCACCGAGGAGACCAAATGATTTAGTGTTTCAGCTTTTTTGTCTCGTTCTTTCTGCAAAACTTCCTGTGATGGTCCATCCTAGATGCCTCTGAGCCCAGAGAAGTCGACGCTGCTTCTGGACATGGTAAACATAAGGCTTCTTTTTTGCACAGTAAAGTTTTAAGTAGCATTTGTGCAGTAACTCTGTATTGTAGAGCTTGATAAAGGTTTGATGAACTTATCCTTCACCCATTTGGTTATATCAGCTAGTGTTGAGTGGTGGTTTTTGATGCGGCACCACCTGAGAGATGGAAGATCACGAGCGTTCAGCTTAAGCTTGCACCCTTGGCCTTTACACAGTGATTTTTTTCCTGATTCCATGAATGGTTTAATGATAATATGCACTGTAGAGGAAGAAATATGCGAATCCCTTCCAATCTTTCTTTGAGGTTGTTTTTAAACATTTCAATCATTGTCTTACACATTGGTGGACAAACTGGAGATTATCTAATCATCTATGCTAATTTGCTACTTTTGTACCACACCATGATTACAATCACCTGCTGACATCACCTGTTTAAATTTACATCATTATTTAGTTTTTTACACCTCACTACTAGCCCCAAATTGTCCCTGTCCCAACTTTTTTGGAATGTGTTGCAGGTCTGAAATGCAGGAATGGATGTTTATTAATTAATGAAATGAAGTTGAGCAGGTAAAACATGAAATATATCAGATTCATCATGTCTGACATCAAATAAAAGTCAAAGTCAATGTAAGAAACACTGTGTATTTGATTCTCATTAAATTTTTAACAAAATGGCCTGTCCAGTTGTGATTGTAAATGTCCATCCATTTGTTAAAATGAATCCAAATTCTTAATCAAAGCTTCTGCTTTCAGTTCGTTATAATAATAATAAAAAGTATATAAACACTATAACCTCACAAATCCAGTATAACAGGAATCTTTAGCATTACTCACCGAGCTGCCCTGGATGCTGCAACCACCGGCATCAGTTTCGGAAGAACCTCCTCTGATGAGCTGTATTTGTTGGTATAATCTCTCAGGTTAAACACATCCAGCTCCACTGATGATGTCAGTAACATGAAGACCAGAGCTGACCACTGAGAATCAGAGAGTTTGGTTTGGTTTAGTTTTCCAGATTTCAGGTATTGTTGGATCTCCTGAACTAGTGAATGATCATCCAGTTCATTTAGACAGTACATCAGATTGATGGATTTCTCTGTTGAGGGATTCTCGCATATTTTCTTCTTAATGTACCGAACAGTTTTCTGTTTGCTGTGAGAGTCACGTCCTGTTTTTGTCACTAAGGCTTGTAAGAGATTCTGATTGTACTTTAGTGAGAGACCCAGAAGAAAGCAAAGAAAAAGATCCAGATGTCCATTCTTACTCTGTAATGCCTGATCTACAGCACTCATGTGCAGATCTGAGATTGGGTTTTTCAATACAATCCACATTTTGGAGAACAGATTCTGTTGTATAACAATTTTATTTTCGTTCATGAAAGTCAGGTGCACATATAGAGCTGCGAGATGTTCCTGAATGCTCAGATGAACAAAGCAGTACACTTTACTCTGGTGAAGTCCAGACTCCTCTCTGAAGATCTGTGTACACACACCTGAGTACACTGAGGCTTCTTGAACATCAATGTCACACTCCATTAGGTCTTCCTCATAGAAGATCAGGTTTCCTTTTATCAGCTGCTCAAAAGCCAGTTGTCCCAGTTTGAGGATCATTTCTCCTTCTTCCTCCTGATTCTTCATGTACTTTGTTCCGATGACGTTGGTCTGAATGATGAGGAAGTGGGTGTACATTTCAGTCAGAGTTTTGGGGATCTCTCCACTCTCTTCTTCACCAAACATTCTCTCTAGAACTGTGGCTGTAATCCAGCAGAAGACCGGAATGTGACACATGATGTAGAGGCTTCTTAATGACTTCAGGTGTGAGATGATTCTACTGGCCAGACTCTGATCACTGACCTTCTTCCTGAAGTACTCCTCCTTCTGTGGATCACTGAATCCTCGTACCTCCGTCACCTGATCGATACACTTAGAGGGGATCTGATCAGTTGCTGCTGGACGGGAGGTGATCCAGATCAGAGCAGAAGGAAGCAGATTCCCTTTGATCAGGTTCACCAGCAGCTCATGAACTGATGCTGATTCATTTACATCACTCAATCTCACTGAGTTCTGGAGATCTAGAGGTAAACGACACTCATCCAACCCATCAAAAATAAACAGAATTTTATACAAGCTGGAAATGTCAGTTTCTTTTATCTCCTGAAAATAGAAATGAAGGAGATCCATCAGACTCAGTTTTTGGTCCTTCATCAAATTCAGCTCTCTGAAAGGAAGTGGAAATATGAGGTGGACGTCCTGATTCTCTTTCCCTTCAGCCCAATCCAGAATGAACTTCTGTACAGAGACGGTTTTTCCGATGCCAGCAACGCCCTTAGTCAGGACAGTCCTGATGGGTTTATCTCGGTCTGATAAGGGTTTAAAGATGTTGTTGCATTTGATGGGCGTGTCCTCTGTTGCTGCTCTCCTGGATGCTGCCTTGATCTGCCGCACCTCATGTTCATTATTGACTTTTCCACTTTCTCCCTCTGTGATATAGAGCTCAGTGTAGATCTCATTCAGAAGTGTTGGGTTTCCCTGCTTTGTGATCACTTCATTTACACACTGAAACTTCTTTATTAGATTTAATTTGAGCTTCTTCTGGACTTCATTTTCAGCTGATGTGGAGTCAGACCTGTGATGTGGTGAGAACAATACATACAGACATAAATGTAGGTAAAATTTTAATCTCATTAAAATATAAAAGAATACAGGAGAGCATCAAACTCCACCTTATAATCACTTAACATCACTGTAAATGTCCTGTTGCTGGGTTTGTTCTTACCTCTTTCTGATGATTTCATCTGGTATTCTAGCTGTCACCTCCTGCAAGACACTGTGGACACACCAAGATTATAAGTAGGTTTTATTTTTAGGCCTGACTTTCAAATTTAAAGTTTAAAGCTTTATGTGCTGATATTAAACAGCCAAAGTTCCACACAGTTAAAGAACATTCTAGAACTTTGTACACCACCACATGAATAGTTTAGGTTGTTGTCTGTATATTTTGGACCCAGCAGATCACCATCAAACTCACAATAAACTTATCAAAGAAATCAATTTTTTTTTTTAAATAAAGAAATGCATCTTTTAATTATTCAAAGGAAATAAGTGTTCCTCTAAAGTGTTTGATTCGTCAGGTGGAGCCAAAATATTAAAGACATTCAACAAAAAAAAAAAGATCTGTTTTTTTGTTTTTATCTCTTCTGGGTTCAAGACAGAGACCATCCGGGTACAAACAGGAAGGAAACGAACATGCCTCTTTTAATTTGCACCAATCAAAACTTCAGTTTGTTCAGTGTTAATAAAAATACTAATTATTTATTCAAGTACAGCAACTACTTCATCCTGATCTTAGGCGAGTTGTGGTCGCAGTGCTGCATTCAGCATATAAGAGTTCAGCAGTGCTACACACATACACACCCAGACAATGAAAGTTTATGAACACTCTTCTTTTTTGCTGTTCTTTTTTTTTATTTTGTTGGCTCTCCAAACGATGCCCAGTTTCTAATTTGTATCTAATCTGCCCAACAGTTTATAGTGCTTTTAACAGTAAACAATATTATATGATTTGCTGCCTACTGAAGCCTACAGCTGTTGTATTAACTATGCTACGGTTTGGCTGTATTTGGAAAATCCATACTATACAAGAAATCTAAGTGGGTGTACCAAAAGAACTGTCACTCCACCCAGCACTAGAAGGAACTAAACGAGTTTGCTTGGGAGGCACAACATGACAGAGCAATTAAGCAAATGAAAGACCTTATAACAAAAGAATCAGGTCCTGTGTTAGCACAGTTTAATCCTCAGAAAGAGCTGAGACTCCAGGTAGATGAATCACAAGAGGGTAAGCCTACAGCATACGCCTCCAAATATCTCACGAATAGCTAAAGCAACTATGCATAGATTAAAAAGGAGCTGTATGTTACTTAGTTTGGCTGCAAGCGTTTTCACATATGTATGTGGTCAACACACAGTAGTTGAAATCGACCACAAACCCCTCAAAGCGATCATGAAAAAAAACAGTTGCTGTTTCTCGTGAAATATGCAATTTGCTGTGAATTTCAAGGCGCAGTATGGCACAGTATGAGGTGGTCTTGTAAGTCATTAGAAATCATATGGAAATTAAGTTAGTGTAAAAAAACTTTTCTGTGCTGTCAGAAAAGTACAGTTTATTTCTTAGTTAAAAAAAACTCAAAAAACTCTAAAGACACTCAGACGAGAGTTAGTTTTTTAACCATTAAAGTATCTGTGCTGTGTATTGTAGTTTCCATTTATTCTATCATTCAATATATGTATGTTTATGCTATTTAATGATTGTTGTAAAATGTGGCACTTTTCTCGTGAAATCTGTGATTTTAAAAAAATGAGCAACTTTAATTTAGTAGCGTCCCACCCGTAGCTTATCATTAAAAGTACATTGAATTGAAAAGTACATGGGATATTTCAAAATGAATATGAAGCGATAAAAAAAGGACTGGCCTTTACGTTCTCCAGACCTAAATCCCATTGAACATGCTTGGGATGCACTGGGAAGACGTCTGGCAAACCGTCCAATGCCTCCCACAACACTTCTTGAGCTGGAAGTTGCCCTGGAGCAAGAGTGGCAGAGGATCAAGAACTACTGGACAATCTGATCCTGTCCATGCCTCATCACTGTCAGTGTGTTTTGTCAGTCTTGGTTGACCATACACCCTACTGAACAGTCAATGTGTGGCACTCTCGTCCAGTTTGACATGCTTCTGTTCACCCCCACCAATATGTCACTTGCTACTCAATCACAATAATGGAGTTTGCATCTCATTTGCATAATCGAACAACTCTCTTTGACTCATCGTTTGCTCTTCCGATGATCTTGTTTAATAAAAAAAAAATCAAATGCTTCTTTTTTTTATTGCTTCATATTCATTTTGAAATATCCCCTAATTTTTGTGAGCACTATATATATATATATATATATATATATACAGTATATATATATATATATATATATATATATATATATATATATATATATAAAATTTACACTACACACCATACACATGCACACACACATATACACACACATTAAACACTGAACTGTGAGGAGCTCTTACCTGGGCCGAGATGATGGATCTCCATCCCTAAACTGTACAGGAGGATCCTTCATAGACACATCACTTTTCATGGAGATACAGCTGGGTACTGAAGAATCTGATCTCTGTACTGAGATTGGACTGAAAATATAAACATATATACACAGTGAGGAAAATAAGTATCTGATACACTGCCGATTTTGCAAGTTTTCCCATCTACAAAGAGTGGAGAGGCCTGTAATTTTTATCGTAGGTCACACTTCAACTGTGAGAGACAGAATAGGGATGCACCGATCCGATATTATTCTTGGACATCGGTCCCGATATTACCAAAATGAGATGGATCGGATATCGGATAATTAAGCCGATCCATCGGTCCGATACGTTCACTTTAGTTCATTTGCGACGCATGCTAAGCCCATACAGGACGTGCTGCTGATGTATAGCGTAGAACACAAACAAAAACAACATGGAGCAAAGAGTCAGCTGTGTGGAGGTATTTCACGCTTGCTATGCCAACAAGTTCGATGGCAACATGTTTATAGCTGCTATATTTTATTTTGAATTACTGTTTGCACTAAATATTTACGGATTTATAGGTTTATTTGAAAAAGTTATTTAAGCTACTACTGTTTTTCTCATTGTCAGCAGCTACATTTTGGGTGTTTTAGAAAACCTAAGGAGCTGCCTCGCTGTCTTACTGTCTACATAAGCGGCTGCCTCAGTAAAGAGGATTCTAATAAGTCATCAGCTTATAAGGTTATATGAACACACTACTTACACAGTGATTCCATTGGATGCCATTCCATAGCATTTAGCATCTTGCCATTAAAACCAATGAACTGAGGTAGCACAGCACGCGAACGTCAATATAACATTTCCCTTCATGTACCGATAACCGTTACATTTCCTGACAAGCTCGCAAATAAAAACACTCGGTACAAGTTTATACAATTTAAAAATCAGTAATATTTTATTTACGTTTGGTAATAACTCCATTCGTTTCTCCGCCCCGTCAGCTGTGTTTATTGTGGGAAGCGCACCCGACTCGCAATGAATGCTGGGATTGTTTGGTCACCAAGGCAGCGTCGTTGAGTGAAAATAACACAGAAATATTAAGATGCCTGTTTATTATTTTATTGACAAATAAATAGCAGTTCAGTACATTTATATCTGTGTTAATTATATTTTGTTTTGCAAACTTAGTAATGTTTAAGTCGATCCTGATGCCTTAAGTCTTTCCCACATAATAAAGTACACGGTTTATTAATTCAACAATGGTATCGGATCGGTATCGGGTATCGGCCGATATGCAAAGTATATGTATCGGAACTGAAAAAGTTGGATCGGTGCATCCCTAAGACAGAATATAAAAAAAATCCAGATAATCACATTGTATGATTTTTAAATAATTAATTTGTATTTTATTGCATGAAATAAGTATTTGATACAATGGAAAAACAGAACTTAATATTTGGTACATAAACCTTTACAGAGGTCAGACGTTTCCTGTAGTTCTTGACCAAGTTTGCACACACTGCAGCAGAGATTTTGGCCAACAGATCTTCTCCAGATCTTTCAGGTTTCGGGGCTGTCGCTGGGCAACATTGAGTTTCAGCTTCCTCCAAAGATTTTCTATTGGGTTCAGGTCTGGAGACAGGCTAGGCCACTCCAGGACCTTGAAATGCTTCATACGAAGCCACTCCTTAGTTGCCCTGGCTGTGTGTTTCGGGTCATTGTCATGCTGGAAGACCCAGCCACGACCCATCTTCAATGCTCTTACTGAGGGAGGGAGGTTGTTGGCCAAAATCTTGTTATACATGACCTCATCCATCCTCCATTCAATACGGTGCAGTCGTCCTGTCTCCTTTGCAGAAAAGCACCCCAAAGTATGATGTTTCCACCCCCATGCTTCAAGGTCTGGACGGTGTTCTTGGGGTTGTACTCTTCCTCCAAACACAGCGAGTGGAGTTGGTACCAAAAAGCCCAATTTGGTCTCATTTGACCACATGGACTTTTCCCATGCCTCCTCTGGATCATCCAGATGGTCATTGGTGATCTTCAAACGGACCTGGACATGTGCTGGCGTGAGCAGGGGGACCTTCCGTGCCCTGCAGGATTTTAATCCATGGTGGCGTAGTGTGTTACTAACGGTAATCTTTGAGACTGTGGTCCCAGCTCACTTCAGGTCATTGACTGGTCCTCCCGTATGGTTCTGGGCTGATTCCTGACCTTTCTCAGGATCATCCTTACCCCACGAGGTGAGATCTTGCATGGAGCAGCAGACCAAGGAAGATTGACAGTCATCTTGTGTTTCTTCAATTTTCTAATAATAGCACCAACAGTTGTTGCCTTCTCACCAAGCTTCTTGCCTATTGTTCTGTATCAAATACTTATTTTCCTCAAGTTTCATTCTATGTATATATCAAGTTTCATTCTATATATAAATAAAATTAATATTAAATGATGTAAACAATATACACAAACAAACACACACAATACAGAGTATACACTGAACTGTGAGAAGCTCTTACTTGGGTCTATCTCTGTGCTGTACATCAAAAGCCAGTAAAGTTTTCTGCTCCCGATAGTTTGTCTATGTTCAGTTAATTTCTTTCTTTATAAACTCTAATGTCTTTTTTCTATAAAAATCCGTAAAATATGTAAATATTCTTAAAAAGCAAGGTTCATGAAATTAGGCACATTTTCCCGTGAATTTAGTATTGTCCTACCCATAGCTCATCACTGAAAGCATACTGAACATGCAAAATCTGATCTCTGTACTGAGATTGGACTGATAATATAAACATATACATTAAATGATGTAAACAATATACACTAACAAACACACACACTATACACAGTACACACTGAACTGTGAGAAACTCATACCTGGGTCTATATGATGAATACGTAGCTCTAAACTGTAGAGAAGGATTCATAGATCTATAACTCCTCATGAAGATACAGCTGAGTGCTGGAGAATCTGATCTCTGTACTGAGATTGGACTGAAAATATAATACATAGAATATAGACATATATATATTAAATGATGTAAACAATACATACACACCACACACGCAATACACTGAACTGTGAGAAGCTCTTACCTGGGTCTATATGATCTATACCCAGCTCTAAACTGTAGAGAAGGATTCATAGATCTATAACTCCTCATGAAGATACAGCTGAGTGCTGGAGAATCTGATCTCTGTACTGAGATTGGACTGAAAATATAATACATAGAATATAGACATATATATATTAAATGATGTAAACAATACATACACACCACACACGCAATACACTGAACTGTGAGAAGCTCTTACCTGGGTCTATATGATCTATACCCAGCTCTAAACTGTAGAGAAGGATTCATAGATCTATAACGCCTCATGAAGATACAGCTGAGTGCTGGAGAATCTGATCTCTGTACTGAGATTGGACTGAAAATATAAACATATATATTACATTGTGAAAAAATACAGTATATCACAAAAGTGAGTACACCCCTCACATTTCTGCAGATATTTAAGTATATCTTTTCATGGGACAACACTGACAAAATGACACTTTGACACAATGAAAAGTAGTCTGTGTGCAGCTTATATAACAGTGTACATTTATTCTTCCCTCAAAATAACTCAATATACAGCCATTAATGTCTAAACCACCGGCAACAAAAGTGAGTACACCCCTTAGTGAAAGTTCCTGAAGTGTCAATATTTTGTGTGGCCACCATTATTTCCCAGAACTGCCTTAACTCTCCTGGGCATGGAGTTTACCAGAGCTTCACAGGTTGCCACTGGAATGCTTTTCCACTCCTCCATGATGACATCACGGAGCTGGCGGATATTCGAGACTTTGCGCTCCTCCACCTTCCGCTTGAGGATGCCCCAACGATGTTCTATTGGGTTTAGGTCTGGAGACATGCTTGGCCAGTCCATCACCTTTACCATCAGCCTCTTCAATAAAGCAGTGGTCGTCTTAGAGGTGTGTTTGGGGTCATTATCATGCTGGAACACTGCCCTGCGACCCAGTTTCCGGAGGGAGGGAATCATGCTCTGCTTCAGTATTTCACAGTACATATTGGAGTTCATGTGTCCCTCAATGAAATGTAACTCCCCAACACCTGCTGCACTCATGCAGCCCCAGACCATGGCATTCCCACCACCATGCTTGACTGTAGGCATGACACACTTATCTTTGTACTCCTTACCTGATTGCCGCCACACATGCTTGAGACCATCTGAACCAAACAAATTAATCTTGGTCTCATCAGACCATAGGACATGGTTCCAGTAATCCATGTCCTTTGTTGACATGTCTTCAGCAAACTGTTTGCAGGCTTTCTTGTGTAGAGACTTCAGAAGAGGCTTCCTTCTGGGGTGACAGCCATGCAGACCAATTTGATGTAGTGTGCGGCGTATGGTCTGAGCACTGACAGGCTGACCCCCCACCTTTTCAATCTCTGCAGCAATGCTGACAGCACTCCTGCGCCTATCTTTCAAAGACAGCAGTTGGATGTGACGCCGAGCACGTGCACTCAGCTTCTTTGGACGACCAACGCGAGGTCTGTTCTGAGTGGACCCTGCTCTTTTAAAATGCTGGATGATCTTGGCCACTGTGCTGCAGCTCAGTTTCAGGGTGTTGGCAATCTTTTTGTAGCCTTGGCCATCTTCATGTAGCGCAACAATTCGTCTTTTTAAGATCCTCAGAGAGTTCTTTGCCATGAGGTGCCATGTTGGAACTTTCAGTGACCAGTATGAGAGAGTGTGAGAGCTGTACTACTAAATTGAACACACCTGCTCCCTATGCACACCTGAGACCTAGTAACACTAACAAATCACATGACATTTTGGAGGTAAAATGACAAGCAGTGCTCAATTTGGACATTTAGGTGTGTAGTCTCTTAGAGGTGTACTCACTTTTGTTGCCGGTGGTTTAGACATTAATGGCTGTATATTGAGTTATTTTGAGGGAAGAATAAATTTACACTGTTATATAAGCTGCACACAGACTACTTTTCATTGTGTCAAAGTGTCATTTTGTCAGTGTTGTCCCATGAAAAGATATACTTAAATATCTGCAGAAATGTGAGGGGTGTACTCACTTTTGTGATACACTGTATACACACACACACACACACTATACATTGAACTGTGAGAAGCTCTTACCTGGGTATACATGATGAATACCAAGCTCTAAACTGTAGAGGCGGATTTATAGATCTATAACTTCTCATGAAGATATAGCTGGGTACTGGAGAATCTGATCTCTGTACTGAAATCGGACTGTAGAGAGAGACAGTAAGCATTTAAATGAACTGAATTTTTTATTTAGTAAATTTTTATGTATTATTGGGCTGTGAAAAAGTATTTGCCGCCAATGATATTTTTATTACTGCAAATTTGTTTTAAATGTTTTAGAATAAAAAGTATTAACAAACACATCCTGTGTAACATAATCTGACTCTTTATGTGAATAAAGTGTCCCTATCTAATAATATACAGCAACTACATCGTTGTAAATCTAAGCGTACTATCAGGTCTGTAACTGCAGCAGCGTTCATAAACAGCTTACCAGAATTATTAAATATATCACCATCAGAGCCTAAAGATCTAGATCAGGCAACTCAATACTTAAGGTCTGTAGTCCGTGTAGCACCAGTTAAAAACTAATTTAATTTGGGAGAAAAAGCTGCTCAATGGTACAATGACCACACATATAAATCTTTTCTTGTTCTATTAGATCTTAGTGCAGCGTTTGATACTGTAGATCAGAACAGTTTACTGGATAGGCTAGAAAATACAGTAGGTGTTAATGGACCGCTCTCAGTTTGTCTATGTAAGTTGTAGCAGTTGTAGCCTAGTGGTTAAGGTACTGGTACAGCAATCAGAAAGTTGCTGGTTCAAACCTCACCACTGCCAGGTTGCCACTGTTGGGCCCTAGGGCAAGGCCCTTAACCCTTAATTGCTTAGATTGCATACTGCCACAACTGTAAGTTGATTTGAATAAAAGCGTCCACTAAATGCCGATGTAAATGTAAATAATAAATGCTCGGAAACTACAAAGTAAAGTGTGGTGTTTCACAGGGGTCAGTACTGGGACCGCTATTATTTACACTTTATATGCTACCACTAAAATAAATTATTCCTAAACATGGCATCAATTATCACTGCTATGCAGATGACACACAGCTGTATATATCAGCCAAACCAAATGATACTGACACAATCAGTAAGATAGAAGATTGTGTAAACGACGTAAAAAACTGGATGTCGTGTAATTTTCTTGTACTTATTTCAGATAAAACAGAGATTTTACTTGTTGGCTCAAAAGCTGCAAGAGATAAGTTGTCTAAACTGGTGCTAAACCTAAACACTTTCTCTGTTACTGCCAGCCCAGATGTAAAAAACTTGGGTGTCACAATAGATTCAGATCTTTCCTTTGATACACACGTCAATAATATGACTAGAGTTGCTTTTTATCATCTGCGTAATATCTCCACAGTATCTGAGTGAACTTATTAATCATTACAACCCAGCACGTCCACTTCACTCACAAGATGCAGGGTTACCTATAGTTCCTAGAATTAAAAAGATCACGACTGGTGGAAGAGCATTTTCTTACAAAGCTCCACAACTTTGGAACAATCTTCCTGCCTGATTTCTGACCTCTAGAACCGGATCTACCACCCTGAATATAGACAAAGGTGCAGAGCTTGTGGGTTCTTGGTCACAAAAAGTTGTGGTGATCACGGATGTTGGGTTGCTGTCATTCTGCCTTTCTTGTTCGATCATTCAGGTTTAATGGTGGTGGGGGAGGTGGGCGCTGATGTCCTGTGAAAGCCTTCATGACCTTGTTACCTGCTCGCTCTCCCTTTTAGTTATGCCGTAATTTTTATGGAAGTGGAGGTCTCATGCTACTCTCTGCAAAACTGACATTTTACTCCTAACTATTTTACATTTTAACTACATCTTCTGTTGGTTTACCCCGAGGGGGTTCTGACAGAAACTTACTTAACAGGGGTTTTTGGTCTGTCGGTCCAGGATTCTGTAAAGTTGCTTTAAGACAATATCCAGGGTAAAAGACGCTATAAAAATTAATTTGACTTGACTTTTCTTCATGGGAAGTATAAGCAGGCAGGACTCCTCTCTCAGCTACTAAAAGCATCCTCTGTCTCTGTATGCCTGTATGGTATTCCAGCTGTAAAGCACAAGACAGGAAGGACCTGGCCCGGGTGGTGAGAATAGCACAGAGGATCAGAGGAAGCTGATTTCTAGACCTAGATCAGTTTCTAGATCAGTGTATGATTTCTAGATCAGTGTATGCAGGCCGCCTCCAGAAGAAGCCAGCATCATTACTACAGATCTCACCCACCCTGGACACAGACTGTTTGTCCCCCTGCCTTTATGACAGAGATACAGGACAATGAAGACTCATACTAGCAGGCTGAGGAACAGCTCCTTTCTCCATCACCCCCTCTGCACACCCCACCCAAACCCTTAAAGAACTCACAAATTTTTGCACCTCATTTTGACGCTCGCTCTGGCTGCACGCTTTCTGGCTGCTCTCCGCTTGCTTTTAGTTTTTAGTTAATTTAGTTATTTTTTATCTTTTATTTCTAAAATATAGAGCTCAATCAGCAGACACCAACAATAGATCGGCTGGAAAGGCACAGAATTACAGAAATACATTACAGAAATACATTAAACTAGACATTTAGTTAACTGAGTTTTCCACTAGCCGTCAGACTAAACTCAGGCACAGTTATCAGGACTACCATGGCTCCTATCACTACAGCGGGTTCTTCGTGCTGCTCCAACTGCTATAGACTCCTACGGAAAATCGCTGTGCTGGAGACAAAAATGCTCACAATCCTACCTGGAACGGATAGGAGAATGGTTCCAGATCACTCAAGGGTGAGTCAAAATCTAACACAGAACAACCAGCTAAACTAAGGCTAGACAGCTTAACAGACTTCCCGAAGCTTGACAGAAGTCAGTCAAAACAGGGGAACAGAAACGAGCCATGTGAGAGAATAAGTCGGTGGCACAAACTTGGAGCAAAACCAAAAGCACAAAAGCAGCAGGTGGCTGTCTTAATGTCTTCCACGCCAGACTGTTCATCATGGGCTCGGAAAGCTAAAACTATTTCAAAAGCTAGCACAATTGCACCCCGTGGGAAAATAGCAGGGTCGCAACAAAAAACGATCCCTTTACTGAATCGTTTTGAACCGCTTAGAAATCTGATCGAGGTTACCCCCAGTGGTAAGGTTAACGAATCTAAACAAGAGAAGCTGACTATAAAAGGGGACTCAAAGCGGGCTAGCAAAAACACGAGGCTGATTAAGCAGAGGCCCTCGCCTGACGCAGAGAACGCTCCGAAAACTCTGATTGTCGGTGACTCTGCCATCAAGAATATAGGCAGAAGATCAATGCTAACATGCTGTCTCCCGAACGTGACTGTCTCGGAATTAAATGAGGAACTTCCCAACATTCTCTCCCAGCATGGAGCGATCGACCGAATTATTCTGCACGTGGGCAGAAGTGACATTCGCAGAGAGGAGTCAAAAATCTTAAAGAACAACTTCACTGAACTGTTTGAGACACTTGAGAAGCTGACTGCTCAGAAGTTCATCAGTGGACCTCTCCCAGCCCGAGGATCTAATATGTTTTCACAGCTACTCAACCTCAACACGTGGCTAAGCAGAACCTGCAGTTTGAAAGGTATGGATTATATTGACAATTTTAATCTATTCTGGGGGCGCAGAGAATTTTTTTACCCAGATGGCACCCACCTAAGCAAGACTGGAGTGAAGGCACTAAAGGACAACCTCCATTTTGCTCTTCGCCACCCATCTGCTTCTTGGACTGACTCGACACAACACGTGCATCCTCAACCTCCCTCACCTGCCTTCAACCATGAAGGACCATCAAACATACAATCCTCATCACCGGAGAACACGGCTCAGGCTGAGTTTCTGACTTGATGAAAGCTATTACGACCTTCATCATCAGGCAGTGACACAGCAGTCAACAGCAGAGACATCACAGTCATCCTCCAATTTCTCTCTCTCAACAACATCACCTCCACATATGGATTTCACAGAGAAAATGGAGAAACTGGTGTGTGTTGGGACTAAATTCTCACACTCCATCTCAGCCAGTCCACAGGTTTCACCCAAAAAGCCCAGGGCAGCCCTTCCCCTTCCCCCCCTTCCCCCCCGTGCTCTGAGGCCACTTCAGCACCGTCAGCAGCAGCCTTGTACTTCATCTACTCTGGCTGTACAGAGTTCAGAATGTGCAGCAAGTGCTACTGATAGCGGCTGCAGAATACAAAACAATGATAACTCATTGTGATGTGTTCAGGGTCCTTGCTATAGCAGATATGATACTGACAACAGTTTGGAGAGTAAGCTTGGACCCAGTATGTCTGAAATGTTTTCTATTTCTGTGTTGATTAGAAATAGAAAGAATAGAACGCATTCAGCATATCAAGTCAACCAGTCTAACCTCTTACCTGTACCACGACAACCTCGGGCTGCCCCAGGGGCTCCTGTGGTTCCTTTAAAGCTAGCTCTACTTAATATTAGATCTCTAACCAACAAATCATTTTTAGTGAATGACATAATTCTATCCTACAGTTTAGATTTTCTGTTTCTAACTGAAACATGGTTAGCAGAAGGCAGCAGTGCTACTGTTCTTAATGAAACTGCACCAGCAAACTTCAGTTCTATGAATGTGTGTCGAAGTGGTAGGAAAGGTGGAGGAGTAGCTGCCTTATTTAAAGATGTATTCCAGTGCAAAGAGACTGTGCTTGGCAATTTTATGTCTTTTGAATACCTCTGTTTTATGTTGCAGGGTTCTCCCAAAATTTTATTTTTAACCATTTATAAACCTCCAAGATACTCTGCACATTTTATAGATGAATTTACTGAACTACTGTCAGTTATCTCCACTGAGTACAGCTTTTTCGTCATAACTGGGGATTTTAACATCCACTTAGATAATAACAAGGACAATAACACCAAATAACTTTTTGGACTTTTTGACACGTTTGGTCTATTGCAACATGTGAAAGGGCCTACACATACTCGAGGGAACACTTTGGATCTAGTTATTACTAAAGGTCTTAACATTTCTTTTGTTATGGTCAAGGACTTGGCCCTCTCTGATCATTTTTGTGTCTTCTTTGAAATACTGATCACTCCAGATGCTCAAACTAGCTCTGTTTCTGTTAAGAAAAGGTGCATAAATTAAAGTACTAGTTCTCAGTTTATGGAGGCCATAGCTATATCAACTTTAATTTCAGAGTCAGTTGATGAACTCCTGGATAACTTTAAAGTGAAAATATTGACTGTCATGGATGTGGTTGCCCCGGTAAAAGTCATGAAAACGTTAAGCAAACAGAAAGCACCATGGCGTAACACAATGATGGTAATAGCTCTGAAAAAAGAATGCAGGAGAGCTGAACGTAAGTGGAGGAAAACTAAACTTTAAATCCACTATGATCTCTATAAGCAAAGCCTTTGTAGTTTTAACTCAGAGAAGTGCAGCTGTCTAGCCCTGCATAACTCCAAGATCATTAACAGGAACATCAACAACACCCGCACTCTATTCAACGTGGTCGACAAACTTACAAACCCTCCAAAACAGATCACGCCAGAACTTCTGTCCACAGAGAAATGTAATGAGTTCGCTCATTTCTTCTGTGAAAAAATCAAAACTATTAGACTGACCATCAACGCCACTCAGTCAAACGATGAAACCATGCCGCCCCTACAGACACCTAGAAATAACATGACTATTATGTCACAATTTAATACAATAGACCAAAAAACACTGGAGAAAACAGTTCAGCATCTTAAATCATAGACATGTTGTCTCGACATGCTGCCATCTGAATTTTTTTAAACTATTTTTAACTCTGTAAAAACTGATTTGCAACAAATATTTAATGGCTCACTAGAATCAGGCGTTTTCCCAAAGTCACTGAAAACAGCTGCCATTAAGCCACTCCTAAAAAAGAGAACTCTGGATGCGTCTGTGTTAAACAACTACAGGCCGGTCTCAAATCTTCCTTTCATAGCTAAGATCATTGAGAAAGTTGTTTACAGTCAAGTCAGCAGTTTTTTGAATTCCAGTGGTTATTTTGACAAATTTCAGTCAGGCTTTCGAGCTCACCACAGCACTGAAACGGCTCTCATAAAAGTGTTAAATGATCTACGGCTGAATACTGACTCTGGTAAAATATCAGTTCTGGTTTTACTGGATCTTAGTGCTGCCTTTGACACTGTAGATCATAGAATACTGCTGGATAGGTTGGAAAACTGTGTTGGACTTTCCGGAACAGTCCTTAATTGGTTCAGGTCTTATTTAGAAGACCGGAGTTACTTCGTCACTATTGGTAGCTATGAATCTGACAGGGTGGCTATGACATGTGGAATCCCCCAGGGATCAGTTCTCGGACCTCTTCTGTTCAATCTTTATATGCTGCCATTAGGCCAAATGCTACAGGCTAACAACATTGATTACCATAGTTATGCAGATGACACACAGATATATCTGGCTCTCTCACCAGATGATTACAGCCCAATAGATTCACTGTGTCAGTGTCTGGAGGACATCAATAACTGGATGAGCCAGAATTTTTTACAGTTAAATAAGGACAAAACAGAGATTGTTGTGTTTGGCAGCAAAGAGAAGAGGATTAGTGTCAGTGAACACCTCAGTTCCCGGGCGCTAAAAACCAAAGACCAAGTCCGAAATCTTGGCGTTCTAATAGACTCAGATCTCACATTCACCAGCCATATTAAAACCATCACCAAAACAGCCTTCTATCACCTTAGAAATATATCCAAAATCAAGGGTCTAGTGTGCCAACAAGACCTAGAGAAGCTGATCCATGCTTTTATCTCCAGTAGGTTGGACTATTGTAATGGTCTCTTAACTGGACTTCCCAAAAAGACCATTAAACAGTTACAGCTCATTCAGAACGCTGCTGCTAGAGTTTTAACTAAGACGAAGATAACTGAGCACATCACTCCAGTTCTAAAATCTCTACACTGGCTTCCGGTTAGTTACAGAATAGAATTTAAAGTGCTGCTACTGGTCTATAAATCATTGAATGGGTTTGGACCAGAATACATCTCAGAAATGTTTAGAGAATATAAACCCAGTAGATCTCTTAGATCCATGGACTCAGGTCAGCTAGTTGAGCCCAGAGTCCAAACTAAACATGGTGAAGCAGCATTTAGCTGTTGGGCTGCATATAACTGGAACAGACTGCCAGGAGATATTAGATGTTCCTTAAATATAGAAATCTTTAAATCCAGGTTAAAAACTTTTCTTTTTTGCTTGTGCCTATGATTGAGCTCGAAAATTTTACCAAACACATTTTACCCTATTTCTTTTAGTTTTTCAGGCTCTTAATAATTATTTTTATAGAGTAGTGTACATTCTAAATTGTAGTGTATATTTTACTATATTTTCTTTTAATTTTTCATGTTGTTAATTTTTTATCTCTCTTGTTTGAATTTCATGCTCCTTTAATTGTAACTAAATGTTTGCAAGAAGTCTTTCTGAGGTTCGAGATCTCAGGAATGTTTTAATGCTTTTAATTAATTTTTTTTTCTTTATGTAAAGCACTTTGAATTGCCACTGTGTATGAAAGGTGCTATAAAAATAAACTTGCCTTGCCTTGCCTTACTTTGCACCTTTGTTTTCTTTTTTATATGATTCATGTTGAGAAGTACAGCACAGTAGTTCATTACACTATGTACAATGACAAATCAAGTTTTTACTTTATTACATTGTGGCTAATGCTCTATTTATAATAATTCCTTACATTCCTGTGTAAACATTTCCTCACACAATGGAACAGTGTCATGTTACCTGCATCCAGATGATGGAGCTCCATCTTGGAATACTACTGGATGATGCATATATGATGATGTCACTGTTTATGATGATATGACTGGGTACTGAAGAATCTGATCCCTTTGGGTCTGATTGCAGAAATAAGTATAAACTTATAATAGTGATTTATGTGGTAATTATTTTAAAAGGAACAATTAGGTCACGTGTGTAGATCATAAAAAACACTATCTATTTACCTTTTAATATCAGTATTCATTGTTAGTTTCCATCTTAATCTTAAAGAAGTACGAGTCGATGGTTCATCCGGTCATGAACACACAGTCTGTTGTAATGTTGAGTCTTTTGCTGGAATGTAAACCCCTAAACATGCAGAAAAAATACATAAATAAAAGAGTTCAGGTACAGACCACACCACAACTACGATTGGAAAATTTACATTTCTTGTTCTTTTGGTCTTCCAATAAATATATAAAATAAATAAATAAATAAATATAATAAGAAAGGGACCATCTAGTCAGTGAAAGCTGCAAACACCAACATCTGTCATGCATCAGCGCTTGTTACAGATTTTCACTGTTATTTCAGCAATAAATGTCTAATTTATATGGCTTTGTGGCCTCATTCTGCATGTGCAACAACAGAGAGGCTTAGTGTGCATTTGTTTGACTTAAAAAATTATGTTGCATCCCCTAAAAAAAATAATGCGTGGCCACGAGTTATTAACTCGTTCCCAGGCCTTATTAAGTTGTGGCCATGCATTATTAACACGTGGTAACGAGATAATTAAGTTGTGGCCACGCATTATTAACATGTGGGAATGAGATAATTAAGTTGTGGCCATGCATTATTAACGTGTGGAAATGAGTTATATGTCCCGTAGTTCCCTTTCTTGACTATCGTGTCAATAAACAGAATGGATGATTAAGCATTGTACTTGCTTACTTTGTATTTATTACATCTACAACAGTAGCGAACATTAACTAACGTGTGTAGAAACATTACTATGATAACCCGCATACATCTGTGTGTGCGTCACTCTAACAGTTCCGTATTGAAACATAAAACATCACACGTTCCATACATTAACACATATTGTTACAATAATGGTGTGATCATCTGTTACACCCAGAAGGGAGACGGCATATTACATCAAGGCTCCAAAACAAACAATCTACGGCTCCGTAGAAAATGCGTACGGATGATCACACCATATTTGTAACAATATGTGTTAATGTATGGAACGTGTGATGTTTTATGTTTTAATACGGAACTGTTAGAGCGATGCACACACAGATGTATGCGGGTTGTCATGGTAATGTTTATACACACATTAGTTAATGTTCGCTACTGTTGTAGATGTAATAAATACAAAGTAAGCAAGTACAATGCTTAATCGTCCATTCTGTTTATTGACACTATAGTCAAGAAAGGGAACAGAGTAAACAATATTCAACTGTTTCAACCTTTTTAAAGTCGTGACCACGATCTCATATTCCCACTCCTTACTAAGTCGTGGCCACGCATTATTAACGCGTTCCCACGACTTCATTATCTCGTTCCGAAAGCATTATTAACGCGTTCCCACGATGTAATTATCTCGTTCCCACGCATTATTAACGCGTTCCCACGTCTTGATTATCTCGTTCCCACACGTTATTAACGTGTTCCCACGACTCCATTATAAAATTATTATACAGTATATACAGTGCCTTGCAAAAGTATTCAGCCCCCTTGAACTTTTCAACCTTTTGCCACATTTCAGGCTTTAAACATAAAGATATGAAATTGTAATTTTTTGTGAAGAATCAATAACAAGTGCGACACAATTGTGAAGTGGAACAAAATTTATTGGATATTTTAAACTTTTTTTAGAAATAAAAACCTGAAAAGTGGGGCGTGCAATATTATTCAGCCCCTTTACTTTCAGTGCAGCAAACTCACTCCAGAAGTTCAGTGAGGATCTCTGAATGATCCAATGTTGACCTAAATGACTGATGGTGATAAATAGAATCCACCTGTGTGTAATCAAGTCTCCGTATAAATGCACCTGCTCTGTGATAGTCTCAGAGTTCTGTTTAAAGCGCAGAGAGCATCATGAAGACCAAGAAACACACCAGGCAGGTCCGAGATACTGTTGTGGAGAAGTTTAAAGCCGGATTTGTATACAAAAAGATTTCCCAAGCTTTAAACATCTCAAGGAGCACTGTGCAAGCGATCATATTGAAATGGAAGGAGTATCAGACCACTGCAAATCTACCAAGACCCGGCCGTCCCTCTTTCAGCTCAAACAAGGAGAAGACTGATCAGAGATGCAGCCAAGAGGCCCATGATCACTCTGAATGAACTGCAGAGATCTACAGCTGAGGTGGGAGAATCTGTCCATAGGACAACAATCAGTCGTACACTGCACAAATCTGGCCTTTATGGAAGAGTGGCAAGAAGAAAGCCATTTCTCAAAGATATCTATAAAAAGTCACCTGGGAGACACACCAAACATGTGGAAGAAGGTGCTCTGGTCAGATGAAACCAAAATCGAACTTTTTGGCCACAATACAAAACGTTATGTTTGGCATAAAAGCAACACAGCTCATCACCCTGAACACACCATCCCCACTGTCAAACATGGTGGTGGCAGCATCATGGTTTGGGCCTGCTTTTCTTCAGCAGGGACAGGGAAGATGGTTAAAATTGATGGGAAGATGGATGGAGCCAAATACAGGACCATTCTGGAAGAAAACCTGTTGCAGTCTGCAAAAGACCTGAGACTGGGACGGAGATTTATCTTCCAACAAGACAATGATCCAAAACATAAAGCAAAATCTACAATGGAATGGTTCACAAATAAACTTATCCAGGTGAAAATGGCCAAGTCAAAGTCCAGACCTGAATCCCATCGAGAATCTGTGGAAAGAGCTGAAAACTGCTGTTCACAAACGCTCTCCATCCAACCTCACTGAGCTCGAGCTGTTTTGCAAGGAAGAATGGGCAAAAATTTCAGTATCTCGATGTGCAAAACTAATAGAGACATACCCCAAGCGACTTGCAGCTGTAATCGCAGCAAAAGGTGGCGCTACAAAGTATTAACGCAAGGGGGCTGAATAATATTGCATGCCCCACTTTTCAGTTTTTTATTTCTAAAAAAAGTTTAAAATATCCAATAAATTTCGTTCCACTTCACGATTGTGTCCCGCTTGTTGTTGATTCTTCACAAAAAATTACAATTTCATATCTTTATGTTTAAAGCCTGAAATGTGGCAAAAGGTTGAAAAGTTCAAGGGGGCTGAATACTTTTGCAAGGCACTGTATATATATATAAAAAAAAACATTTTAGAAAGGATTTGTAATAGGTGAGGAACAGTGATGTATGTATATAAAAGTTGTTACACACACAAACACACACACACAGTGCAGTTGTAGCCTAGCGGTTAAGGTACTTGAGCAAGCCTCCTAATTGCATTTGGTCTGTACTGTCAATAATTACAGATTTTTTATTTTATTTCTGTTATTAAATTATGAGATAACATTTATTACATTGTTCCAGCAGCTTAAATATAACGGAGTGTCTATTTGCACCCGGGTACACATAGCATTCCCAACACAGTACAGCTATTCGTACCCCAAAAAGAAAAAGAGCAAACAAACTCAACTGCGCATGTCTACCAACAATATATAAACACTATACATGGACATGCTAAAGGTCAAGGGATAGCAGTAAATTGATCATGAAGTGGCGTTATCTGGGGACGGCTTGGAAATGCCCATATCTGTATAAGTTGTGAGGTATTATCTTGTGAGTAAGGCTGACCACTGGTGCTCATGGCAAGGCGATGCAAATTATTGGCGTTTGAGTGAGGCAATATTGTGGGTACCAGACGGGTGGGACATTTAACATTCCTTAATCCACTGTCACATGTACTGGGAATATGTCATAGAGGGACCAGAGATCCTGCACCTACAAATACCACTGACCTGTGGGTGGCTATCCAGATGGCACGGGTCAACACCCCTCCAGATATTTCCGTCCACTTGTGGAACCAATGCCTGCTGCACTTAGCCAGGCTAAAGGGGTACCTAACATGATACTAGTTCCTGTACCAAGACTTTTGGCATGTCAGTATATATTGCTATTTTACACCTGGGTGTAGATAATGTATAATGTAAATAATACAATCTGAAAATATTATACAATCTGAAAATAATATAAAAAATAGTGAAATTATTTGTAATCTTGTGATATTTACACCTGGGTGTAAATAGTATAAATTGCTGTTTACACAAGGGTGTAAATTGTACACTTTGCTGCTTACACCAGGGTGCAAATAGCGTCTGCCTAAATATAAACACAAGTACACATGGAAGTAAGTACAGGAGACTGTAAGTATGTATGATTACATTTACATCTGTATATGAAATAGTAAAATCAGTTATTATGAGTTATTTCTAACACTGAGACCGAACTGCTGAACCTCAAACAAACATCATTAAATGTAACAGTAAATATTTTAGTAAGAAGGAAATTTCACCTGTACTGATCAGTGACGTGATTTTATAAAACATGTTCTGTACATTTCAATTAAATATATTATTCATTATAATGTGTTTAGCTGATAATGAGAGTCTGTACAGTAATTAAACATAGAAACTGACACTACTGAAGACAGAAAGTTACCAGAACTCTGTCCTGATACTGAGAACCTTTATTTAGCTTCTTATTTTTACATTAAAATGGTTTGCAGTAAGAAATAAATCTCACCTGTAGTGATCAGTCTGTTTTCTCTCAGGTAGAAATAAAAGATCTGAATTATTTTAATGTTCTGTGTGAAGGTGTCGACGCTCCGAATAAGAGATCTGAATGATTTTAATGTTCTGTGTAAAGGTGTCGATGCTTCAAATACTTTGTAACCTGTTCTACCTGCAGCAGTGATCATGTCACACCTCAACATGATCACACACAAACCTTTACACCTACAAAATCACAGTTCCAGTATTTAATAGCTAAGACATGTCAGTACCGGATACTTCTATATAAATATCTTATTATTTCCCATGTTAAACCAGAAGAGGGTTTAATAAGTAAAAATAAATAAGTGAATACAGTGTATCACAAAAGTGAGTACACCCCTCACATTTCTGCAGATATTTAAGTATATCTTTTCATGGGACAACACTGACAAAATGACACTTTGACACAATGAAAAGTAGTCTGTGTGCAGCTTATATAACAGTGTAAATTTATTCTTCCCTCAAAATAACTCAATATACAGCCATTAATGTCTAAACCACCGGCAACAAAAGTGAGTACACCCCTAAGAGACTACACCCCTAAATGTCCAAATTGAGCACTGCTTGTCATTTTCCCTCCAAAATGTCATGTGACTCGTTAGTGTTACTAGGTCTCAGGTGTGCATAGGGAGCAGGTGTGTTCAATTTAGTAGTACAGCTCTCACACTCTCTCATACTGGTCACTGAAAGTTCCAACATGGCACCTCATGGCAAAGAACTCTCTGAGGATCTTAAAAGCCAAATTGTTGCGCTACATGAAGATGGCCAAGGCTACAAGAAGATTGCCAACACCCTGAAACTGAGCTGCAGCACAGAGGCCAAGATCATCCAGCGTTTTAAAAGAGCAGGGTCCACTCAGAACAGACCTCGCGTTGGTCGTCCAAAGAAGCTGAGTGCACGTGCTCAGCGTCACATCCAACTGCTGTCTTTGAAAGATAGGCGCAGGAGTGCTGTCAGCATTGCTGCAGAGATTGAAAAGGTGGGGGGTCAGCCTGTCAGTGCTCAGACCATACGCCGCACACTACATCAAATTGGTCTGCATGGCTGTCACCCCAGAAGGAAGCCTCTTCTGAAGTCTCTACACAAGAAAGCCCGCAAACAGTTTGCTGAAGACATGTCAACAAAGGACATGGATTACTGGAACCATGTCCTATGGTCTGATGAGACCAAGATTAATTTGTTTGGTTCAGATGGTCTCAAGCATGTGTGGCGGCAATCAGGTGAGGAGTACAAAGATAAGTGTGTCATGCCTACAATCAAGCATGGTGGTGGGAATGCCATGGTCTGGGGCTGCATGAGTGCAGCAGGTGTTGGGGAGTTACATTTCATTGAGGGACACATGAACTCCAATATGTACTGTGAAATACTGAAGCAGAGCATGATCCCCTCCCTCCGGAAACTGGGTCGCAGGGCAGTGTTCCAGCATGATAATGACCCCAAACACACCTCTAAGACGACCACTGCTTTATTGAAGAGGTTGAGGGTAAAGGTGATGGACTGGCCAAGCATGTCTCCAGACCTAAACCCAATAGAACATCTTTGGGGCATCCTCAAGCGGAAGGTGGAGGAGCGCAAAGTCTCGAATATCCGCCAGCTCCGTGATGTCGTCATGGAGGAGTGGAAAAGCATTCCAGTGGCAACCTGTGAAGTTCTGGTAAACTCCATGCCCAGGAGAGTTAAGGCAGTTCTGGGAAATAATGGTGGCCACACAAAATATTGACACTTCAGGAACTTTCACTAAGGGGTGTACTCACTTTTGTTGCCGGTGGTTTAGACATTAATGGCTGTATATTGAGTTATTTTGAGGGAAGAATAAATGTACACTGTTATATAAGCTGCACACAGACTACTTTTCATTGTGTCAAAGTGTCATTTTGTCAGTGTTGTCCCATGAAAAGATATACTTAAATATCTGCAGAAATGTGAGGGGTGTACTCACTTTTGTGATACACTGTATATATATATATATATATATATATATTAAAACATAACGTACACGCCATGACATTGACCTTGTTTCTACACTCACTGTCCATTCTATCAGCTCTACTGACCATATAGAAGCACATTGTAGTTCTACAATTCCAGACTGTTTCTCCATCTGTTTCACTCCAGTAGCACTGCTGTGTCTGATCCACTCATACCAGCACAACACACACTAACACACCACCACCATGTCAGTGTCACTGCAGTGCTGAGAATCATCCAGCACCTAAATAATACCTACTATGCGGTGGTCCTGTGGGGTCCTGACCATTGAAGAACAGGATGAAAGGAAGCTAACAAAGTATGCAGAGAAACAGATGGATACTGTCTGGAATTATAGAACTACAAAGTGCTCCTATATGGTAAGTGGAGCTGATAGAATGGAGAATGTGTGTAGAAATAAGGAGGTGGTGTTAAGGTTATATATTGATTGCTTTCAATACAACTGTGTAGGTATAAATGATGTTCAGGGGGGGAGAAGTGCTCTTTTGTGTTTACCTCAAGATAATGTCTTTCACATTTTCAGTGTCATTATCTGTTGAGTGTTTACTGTGAAATATTTAATTATAGAAGATATTTCGAGCTCTAACAGTTGTTATTGCCTTGGAATGGCAGCCTATTTTTTGTGGTACTGCCTTTGGAATGGCAGTTTGTTTTTAAAGTGTTTTATAACTTTAATAAATAACTTATTCTTACATTGGTGTTATTTCATGTTTTGTGAATTACATGCTTAAAATTTTTAATTCATTCATTTTTTAATGCATTGGTTTAAATGATCTTGACTAAGATTGACTAGCAGTTTGACACACTTTTATCTTTTTTTCCTAAAAGCAATAAGTTGTCTACTATCATATATTTTGTTATGGTTAAGTTGGTGGACCTTAATAAAATTATATTACTAAGACTAATGTAGTATGTAGAACTTAAAATATTGTAAATTGTAAATATTATATATAAGTTCAGAAAACTTAAAATGAACACTAAAAAAGAGTTCACTGAAAATATAATTGTTAAGTACAGTATACTTAAAAAATATATTACATAAACTTACATTTTCTTAGGTAATCAGTTAAACAAAAGTTTTGAGTTTTCTGAACTTATTTGGTTTTACAGTGTAGTGTGTACTATAGTATGCAGTATGATTAAACTGAACCATCTTCTGGTTTACTGCTTCATCTTGGACCTTGCTGTCAGTTCAATTCTCTTTTAAGAGTTCTTCTAAACTCAAGTCCTCTCAGGTTTAGAGCTTCTGTTGTTAATATGATCTGAATATTCTGTATTTTCTACACTTTGGTTAAAAGCAGCAACAAAGCTGAAGTATCATGAAGTGATTTAAAAACATGATCTTGGATGATCTGAAATCCATGACTGATGCTCTGCACGACCCACTCCACCCATTATTGAGTACCATTAATTTGGTCCTGAACTACATCCTTCAGCATCTGGAGCTCTCACATGTTCACCTGTATTCTGTATGTGGACTTCAGCTTTGCTTTCTACACCATCATCCCTGAACGACTCTCAGATAAACTAATGCAGCTCAACGTGTCTCCATCTGGCCACCAATAGATTATTAACATCATAAGGGACTAAATGAACAAGTAAATTTGTCTGTGGTCTACACCAGCTTTACACCACTGTGACCCTGATCAGGATGAAGTGGTGGTTATTACGTTAATAATAATAAAGCTTGTATTTAGGAGAAGTAGTGAGTGAGTGAGGTGTTTCCTGTACAGAGTGAATGATTGTACTGTATCACATCCTCCCCCTCAGCACCTGCAGTCGGTCCCAGCTGCAGCAGTGCAGTTACTGTACACTTCCACTCACCCAGGTTTTTGTACCACCATATAACACTGTGTGAAGATGTAGCTACCACTGATATAATGTTCACTCTGACAGTAATAATCTCCTGCATCTCCAGTCTCAAATCTACTGATGGTCAGAGTGAAGTCAGATCCAGATCCACTGCCACTGAAACGATCTGGAATACCTGATGCTCTTCTGTTAGTCAAGTAGATCAGGAGTTTAGGAGCTTCTCCAGGTTTCTGCTGATACCAGTGTAACCAATCTCCATCACCATCTCGATAAACATTAGAACTGGTTTTACAGCTGATGGTGACTGAAGCTCCTGGATCAACATGTTTTACTGCAGGACTCTGAGTCACAGTCACCTGACCTCTGGATCCTGAAAACAATAAGAAGAATAAAGACGTTCACTACATGAAGAACCATGTGGAGTTTGAAGATCATCTAGTGGATCTTCTCCACATGGCAGAGCCTCCTCACCAGTAGAACATAAAGATGAAGATGGAGATGAAGGTCATGGTTGATGTGGGTGAAGATGCTGGTCAGCAGCTCTCAGTCATGAAGTGTTAAACTCACAGAGCTTTAAACACTGACAGATCACTGAAGCATGTAGTGTGTGTGTGTGTGTGTGTGTGTGTGTGTGTGTGTGTGTGTGTGTGTGTGTAGAATCACTGGAGTGGAACAGTGTGAATGTGTCACTCAGAGATGCAATACTGCCACCTTATGGTGAAAGAACAATCAGCTGCTACATATGGAAGTATCTCCTGTACTGTCTCTTATTCTCCCTTTATTTACTATAGTAATTGTGGCCTGCACTCATGTACTCAGTATTTAGGAGGGGTGTCCACATAATTTAAAATACTCCATATGATCTAAATAAAGACAGATGATAGTTTTATATAAAAGTTGTAATAAATGATCAGAAAGAGTTACAAGGTTTAGCTGAACTGAGCTGGAACTGAGATGCTGGTCTGTGGAACAAACAGACCATTTTAACCATCAACAGCAGAAACTGGAACCAGTCAGTATTTCATCTTCAATATTCTGTAGAATCCTCATGATCATCTGATCATCAGCTCTCATTTTATATTGGTGAGAACTGGTTATGTTTAAAACCACATCAAATGATGATCAGCTTTTATTTACAGAGTACAGAGAGTGTAGATGAAGATCCTCCTCCTCCTCCTCCTCATATCCACTATTAGGTGAATCTACCATATGTTCACATTGTAGGTATACTGTTACTGACTGTAGCTCATCTGTAATTCTGCACAGTGTTACATGTTCAGTGATTTATGGGGTAGAAAGGAATCGATTCAATCATGAAACGACCAATCAGGAGATTTGATCTAAGTGATGAATCGTTCTCAGCACATTTTATTGTTTGTATGAACTGATACTTGAATTGATCAGACCGAACACTATATGACCAAAAGTATGTGGACACCCCTCCTAATTATTAGGTTCAAGTGTTTCAGCCACACTCATTGCAAACTGGTGTATAAAAACAGTTATATAAATGATATGCTTATAGCTTTGTGACAACAGTTTAGGGAAGGCTCCTTCCTGTTTCAGCATGACTATGTCCCTGTGCACAAAGCAAGGTCCATAAAGACGTGATATGACAAGGAACTCCAGTGTCCTGATCTAAACCCTATTGAACATCTTTGGACTGAATTGAAACATCAATTGTGAGGCAGGTTTTCATGTCCAGCATCAGAAACTAACATCTTGTGTAAAGTAGGTGGAGGGTTTTTTGAGAACATGGATTTGGACTGGGGTGTCCACATACTTTTGGCCCTATATTGTATTTTACATTCACTTTAATCACATCTATCTGAATGTCCATAACATGTCATGATGGTTTCATTCATATCATCTCTTCTAGCACTGCTGCTTCATCTCAAACCTTCATTCTACTAGTGAGATGTTCCATGTGCTGATGAGAATCCCTGTTCCACAGTGAGGAGAACACCACAAAGAGAGGAACATGCTCAGTACTGTAGTGCTTTGTAGATGATGATGTTCAGTGGAGTGCAGCTTTAGCAGCTCTGCAGATGTTCTCAGATCAGTGTGTGTTTCAGAGAACTTCCTCTACAGCTGAGGGAGGTTTTTTTACCAGTAAATAACACTGTGTGAATGGAAGGCTGTTACCCTGCTGACAGTAATAATCTCCTGCATCTTCAGCCTGAACTCCAGTGATTTTTAGAGAATATTCTGTACCAGATCCACTTCCACTAAAATGTTCAGGAATCCCAGACTGACGAATAGTTGCTTCATAGATCAGGACTTTAGGAGCTTCTCCAGGTTTCTGCTGGTACCAGTGGAGGTAGCTGCTAATGCCCTGACTGGCTCTGCAGTTGATGGTAACAGTTTGTCCTGGAGAAACCGAGTGAGATCCTGGAGTCTGAGTCATGATGATTTCTCCAAACGACTCTAAAGAGAAGAAGAGAGAAAAGTTGAAGGTGATAAAGAGACGGTGATGGTGAGCGCTGATGTTGGAGGACTGATATGAAGATAGTAAATAAACAGTGAATCTCACGTTGAGTGAGGAGGCCGAGTGTATTCAGCAGTAGAATCAGAACCTTCATCATTGTGCTGCGTCTCAGTGAGTCTGAAAGTCCTGAACCCAGTCTGATCAGAACTACAGCTCTTATAGTGTGTGTGTGTGTGTGTGTGTGTGTGTGTGTGTGTGTGTGTGTGTGTGTGTGTGTGTGTGTGTGTGTGTGTGTGTGTGTGTGTGTGTAATCACTGGAGTGGAACAGAGGTTTTTGTACGACGGCTTCATTGGAATGTATCACTGTGCTACACTTTTGGTGGAGGAACCAAACTCAGTGTAAAAAGTTTTATTTTTTTCTACATTAAAAACATTTTTATATTAAATATCATTTATTAATCTACATATAAACAAGAGAAAAAATAAGTATTAATAACAATAAATAAACAGTAACTGAATATTTAACCTTCAGTAAACACTGTGGTACCTTGTAACTCGACGTCCCCTAAACTTAAAATCTTTGAAACTTCGTGGAGAAATTTGTACCTTTAAACTCGACTTTTAGCTTAAACTCGAACTGTGTGGGACTGTCGCTTTGTTCACATTAATGCTGTCCGTGATCATGATAATGCTTTGCTATCATTGCAAAAGGAAGGTGCACAATAAACAGCAGCACCGCGACCCAGATCACCCACAGAGCATCATAAAATCATAACCGCTGCTTACCTGAGCTTCTCTTCTTCACATTGAGACCAAATCTACATCAGTGTGTTTTTACATCAGGGATTTAATCCACTTGTTTTTCTTCTTGGAGACTTTTGGAGACCAACATGGACTCTTTTTACTTCTATAACTCCAGATCAGAATTAGTTAGAAGCTAAAAACATTTGTAATGGAATATAATATTATAATATTATTTTTAATATATATAATAAAATATTCACATAATGAAATATATGCAGTTCCACAGAACCATGAAACACATTAACAGGTTTCACAAACATCCTTATGGGAAAAATACCTTGAAACTCAGTGCCACGCCCAGAAGCAATTGAAATTAAGTAAAGGTACCACTGTATATACAATTACTAAATATTCAACCTTTACTAAATACTTACAGTTTTTGAATTTTAAAGACTGAATAAATGCGCTGGTGTTTTTGATGGTAAATATAAAGCTGGTCTCTGGTTGATGAAGTTTGGTGTAAACTGGTACGAGTGACTGGTGCTGATGTAAAATCCAGACGAATGCTGCTGTGTGTTTGTGCTAAACAATGAATATTTCTGTAATCAGCTACATCTGGATGTGCTGCAGTCAGTTGTGTTGAATGCTAAAGTAATAAGAGTTGATATTGAATATGTGCTAACAGAAGCTTGCAGATGTTTCTACTGAACTGCAGTGATGTGAGAACAGTGAGCAGCAGCACTGCATTGATGATTGAACACAGATGAAGGTTTCCAGTCTGGATGCTTAATAAGCAGTAAGGAGGAAATGATGTGGAAACGTTTCTAAATGGGACTTTTTGTTCTGTTTCTCCTGTACAGCCGGTCCCACGGTGAAGCCGTCCGTGTCTCTGCTCCCTCCCTCCTCTCTGCAGCTGTCTGAGGGATCGGCCTCGCTGCTCTGCCTGCTGTCTGGTTACTCTCCACAGGGGGCGCTGGTGAGCTGGACGGTGGACGGCAAAGTGGTGGAGGACGGGGTGGTGACCGGAACAGAAGAACTGAAAGGGGGCAGTTGGAGGCGTGGCAGCACCCTGACCCTCAGCAAAGCACAGTGGGAAAAGGGGGAGGAGTTTGGCTGTAAGGTCTCTCACGGTGGTGTCGATCATCCCGTCGTATTCAGAAAGAACCAGTGTGAAGGCTAGCAGCTCCCAGATAGAACTGAACATGGAGACACTTCCACATGCTTCTACAATGGAGTTTCAGTTCTACACAATGCTGCATTTCTGTCTTTCCTCTGTTCAGTGTCCTGTTGCTCTTCCTGTAGTTTTGCTGTGCTGAAATAAAGCTTGATTTTGGACATTGTCTGGTCTTTTCTTCTAGTTCATCATCATGATGAGTGTTAGGAGAGAAGATCTTTAGCTGGAGATTCAGTGCTGTGTGTTGTGCTTCAGTGAGTTTGGATGAAGGAAGTTGAACATCTGGTGAAAGTGCTGCTCTATTCTGGGAGAAAGCAGATCACTCAGCCGTCTTCATGCAAATCTCACTTTCACCCCCATGTTCTCTCACTTTAGCTTCTACTCATTATAATTAGCTGCTTCTGGTTGGTTGTTGGGGGGCTGGTTTCACTTCTTAAATTATTGCTGCACCCCTTTAGAAATGTGAATAAACACGTCTTGCTGTAACACTGAGAAATCATGAAGAAATGAAGAATTGAAGGTCATCACACATACACACGTTCTTTTATTCACCTTCAGGAGGAAAGATCAGACCTCAGAGTAAATACATGTGAATAAGGAGAACATCAGTAGTACCAACACTAGATATTTTTTCTAAACCAGAAGTTAACGTTCAGAGGTGATTCCACTCTCAAACAGCAATATGAAGGTTTCGTGATGGAGTTATCTCAGATTGTTCCTCTCAACACCAACCACGTCCACATATTTATGCTCCTTCATTCATTATTACACTTCTGTCTGAGGTGTGAAGAACATTTGAAGATCCTTTAAAATGACATCTATCAAAAGTCTTTGATCTTTATTCATTTTAGTCTGTGCTTTTATTAGAATGATGAAATGAAATTGACATTGTTTCAGATCCATCAGACGTGTTAAAATAAATATGATAAACCTGTAAGAAATATTCCAGTTTTAAGGACTGAACATCTGGAGGTGAACAATGAGGTGAAGGTGGGTGCAGCTCCTGTGCTGGAATGCTTACAAGCACTAGTAGGTGATTCTGGCTAAAGTTCTGATGATGAAACTTATGTTTAAGTGAATTTGAATTTGATAAATTTTAACACAGCAGAACTTTCATATTCATATATATTTTACTTCATCTCTATTTCAGCAAAGTTTGCTTCAGAACTGCCATCATTTTATGTCTGTGTTAGTGTGGAAAAAAGAAACGACTTCTTAAAGGCTGTTTCTCTTAAACTCCACACATCTTCTGCTGAGTCCAAAATCCGTCCTGGTTTTATTAACACTTGTATTGGAATATGAGGAGTTTATTGTCTGTCACCTCATCTTAACCTGCTTGCTGATTTTTCTGTTCACTTGAACAGTCTGGGTCACCCTGACCCGCTTAAGAAACTTGTTTTTTACATATTAACACAGATGTTACTTATTAGATGTTATTTGCATATTTTAGCGGTCAAGTCTGGTCTAGGCAAGTCACCAGTTAAACTTGCTTTTGCGTATCTTGATGAACTGAAGGTTCTGGGAAAACTATGAGATGTTATCAACAATTCCCATAACAATTCTGGGAGCAGAGCCATATAGAACCTTATTCCTTCGGCCTCATGATTGATTAGTGAAAGCTTCTGTCCGGTTTTGGGATTGTTTTTAGTTTCAGTTAAGTTTAGATTTTACTTGATACATGTTCTGTTGTAGCAACACAACACTATATTACCAAAAATATGTGAACACCCCTCCTAGTTATTTCCTAGTTCAGGTGTTTCAGCAACATACACGGCTAAGAAAAAGGTATTTGCCCTCTTCCCAATTTCATCTATTTTGCCAGTATATGTATTAAGATACAACAATAGTAAAAAAAAAATGCAGAATCTAAATGATCATTTCATTTACCAAAGATAAAGATTTTTTCAAAACCTATATCACTGTGTGGACAAATAATTGTCCCCTTTGCTACTAAATCAACCAGTTAACTAAATTCAGTTGACAACTGGGTTGAATTTCACTAGCCACGCTCAGACACAATTACTGCCAGACCTGTTTAATCTAAACATGACAACTAGAACCTGTCTAATAATGTGAAGCAGGCTAGAAGGCCTTAAAAAGCAGCACATGATGTAACGTTCTAAAGGGCTTTAAATACAGATCTGAAATAAAGTCACTAAAAACTACCAGTCTGGAATAGGTTACAAAGCCATTGCTAATGTGCTGGGACTCCAGTTCACCACAGTGAGAGCTATTATCCACAAATGGAGAAATTTTGGAACAGTGTTTAACCCTCCCAAGAGTGTCTGGTCTAACCAAACATCTAAAGATTTGCAGGCCTCACTTGCATCCAGTTCTACACAGCAAGCAATCATCAAGTCCATCCTTACAGCTTCCATAACCATCTGGTTTGATTCCTCCACATCACAAGAACGAGCCAAACTCCAGCATATAATCAGGACAGCGGAGAGGATCATTGGATGTAGTCTTCCAACACTCCAGGACATCTACAACAGCACAGTGCTGAAGCATGCTGGCAAAATTACAGCAGACTCCTCTCATCCTGGACATCACCTTTTTAAAATTCTTCCATCGGGGCAATCAAAACGAACACAACCAGACATGCTAACAGCTTTTTTTGCTAGAGCTGTAACACTTCTTGGTGATAGTGTATCACCAAAACAAATTCAACGTATGTGTAACATACCTGGCCAAATAAAGTGATTCTGATTCTGATACTCATCACACTTCAGTTAGCTTTAGAAAAAGGGATCAAAACATTACTGATCTGCACAGACTCCAACTACTTGCCACTTAGCTGTATGAAAGCCTGTCAACCATAGAGAACTTTTCAAGGCTTGTGAACACATAGTAGACAAGTACAATATGCTAGTATTGTCACGCGGGGGGCTAGGACCAGACACAAGGGGCGGACACACACGCAGAGATGGGAACTAAATCAAGGATATGTTTATTAATGAAGACAAGTGCTATTTACATAGTAACACAACCTCAGCGCATGGCTAGTAACACAAGCTCAGCACACGGCTAGTAACACAAGCTAAGCACACGGCTAGTAACACAAGCTAAGCACACGGCTAGTAACACAAGCTAAGCACACGGCTAGTAACACAAGCTAAGCACACGGCTAGTAACACAAGCTAAGCACACGGCTAGTAACACAAGCTAAGCACACGGCTAGTAACACACACTAAGCACACGGCTAGTAACATAAGCTAAGCACACGGCTAGAAACACAAGCTAAAAACAAACCGTCAAACAGAGCCCAAAACAGAGTTCCACACCATAAATCCAGTTCAGTACAGTTCAATAGTTCTCAGAGTCTGTAGAGAAGCTGCCTCCTTTTATTAGGAGCAGCTGGAGCTAATTAGCCCAGAAGAGCCAATCAGGAATGGGGTGTGGCAGCTCAGGAGCACACACAGAGGCTCAAAGTGTGACAGTAGCCCCTCCCCAATGGCACGCCTCCTGGAGTGCCCAAAAAGGAAAACAAAAGGAGGTCCCGGTCCCTGAGGGGCAAATTTAAAGTCATTAAGAAGATCTTGAGGCGAGCGTGACAAAAGTTCAGAAGTGCCGTCAGTGGGCGCTGATGAGGAACCAGAAGCACCCTCTGGGGGTGCTGATTTGACAGGAGCGCCATTGGAGACAGGAGCGCCTTCGGAGGGCGCCAACTCGGGAACAGAAGCGCTATCGGGGGGCGCCAACTCGGAAACAGAAGCGTCGTCGAAGGACACCAACTCTGGAACAGTAGCGCCATCAGAGGGCGCCGACTTGAGGACAGAAGCACCATCAGGGGGTGCTGACTTGAAAACAGAAGCGCTGTCAGGAAGCGCCAACGAGGAAACAGAAGCGCCCTCAGGGAGCACCAACTCAGGAACAGAAGTGCCGTCGGAGGACACCAACTCAGGAACAGAAGTGCCGTCGGAGGACACCAACTCAGGAACAGAAGCGCCCTCAGGGAGCACCAACTCAGGAACAGAAGTGCCGTCGGAGGACACCAACTCAGGAACAGAAGCCAGCTGCGTGGAGCCTGGCGAAGAGGCTTCGGGAATCAGCTGCGTTGAGCCTGGCGAAGAGGCTTCGGGAGTCAGCTGCGTTGAGCCTGGCGAAGAGGCTTCGGGATTCAGCTGAGTGGAGCCTGGCGAAGAGGCTTCGGGATTCAGCTGCGTGGAGCCTGGCGAAGAGGCTTCGGGATTCAGCTGCGTGGAGCCTGGCGAAGAGGCTTCGGGAGTCAGCTGCGTGGAGCCTGGCGAAGAGGCTTCGGGAGTCAGCTGCGTTGAGCCTGGCAAAGAGGCTTCGGGAGTCAGCTGCGTTGAGCCTGGCGAAGAGGCTTCGGGAGTCAGCTGCGTTGAGCCTGGCGAAGAGGCTTCGGGAGTCAGCTGCGTGGAGCCTGGCGAAGAGGCTTCGGGAGTCAGCTGCGTGGAGCCTGGCGAAGAGGCTTCGGGATTCAGCTGCGTGGAGCCTGGCGAAGAGGCTTCGGGATTCAGCTGCGTGGAGCCTGGCGAAGAGGCTTCGGGAGTCAGCTGCGTGGAGCCTGGCGAAGAGGCTTCCGGAGTCAGCTGCGTGGAGCCTGGCAAAGAGGCTTCCGGAGTCAGCTGCGAGGACCCTTGAGAAGAGGCGTCCGGAGTCAATTGTGAAAATCCTTGAGAAACATCATTAACCAGCTGCGAGGACCCTAGCGAAGAGGCGTCCGGAGTCAGCTGCGAGGACCCTTGAGAAGAGGCGTCCGGAGTCAATTGTGAAAATCCTTGAGAAACATCATTAACCAGCTGCGAGGACCCTAGAGAGGCGTCCGAAGTCAGCTGCGAAAACACTGGAGAAACGTCATTAATCAGCTGCACAAATCCTTGAGAATCTCCTTGATTCAGCTGTGAGGACCCTGGAGAGGCGTCCGGAATCAGCTGCAAAAACCCTTGAGAAACTCCTTGAGTCAGCTGCGAGGACCCTGGAGAGGCATCCGAAGTCAGCTGCGAAAACACTGGAGAAACATCACTCAGCTGCAAGGACCCTGGAGAGGCGTCCAAAGTCAGCTGCGAAAATCCTTGAGAAACATCATTAACCAGCTGCGAGGACCCTAGAGAGGCATCCGAAGTCAGCTGCGAAAACACTGGAGAAACGTCATTAATCAGCTGCACAAATCCTTGAGAATCTCCTTAATTCAGCTGTGAGGACCCTGGAGAGGCGTCCGGAATCAGCTGCAAAAACCCTTGAGAAACTCCTTGAGTCAGCTGCGAGGACCCTGGAGAGGCGTCCGAAGTCAACTGCAAAAATCCTTGAGAAACATCATTAACCAGCTGCACAAATCCTTGAGAATCTTCTTGATTCAGCTGCGAAAACACTGGAGAAACATCACTCAGCTGTGAGGACCCTGGAGAAACTGGACTCATCTGCGAAAACACTGGAGAGGCATCCGAAATCAGCTGCTTGGACCCTGGATATGCGTCAAAAGTCAGCTGTTTGGACCCTGGAGAAACTGGACTCATCTGCGAAAACACTGGAGAGGCGTCCGGAATCAGCTGCTTGGACCCTGGGTATGCGTCAGAAGCCAGCTGTTTGGACCCTGGAGAAACTGGACTCAGCTGTGAAAACACTGGAGAGGCGTCCGAAATCAGCTGCTTGGACCCTGGATATGCGTCAGAAGCCAGCTGTTTGGACCCTGGAGAAACTGGACTCATCTGCGAAAACACTGGAGAGGCATCCGAAATCAGCTGCTTGGACCCTGGATATGCGTCAGAAGCCAGCTGTTTGGACCCTGGAGAAACTGGACTCATCTGCGAAAACACTGGAGAGGCATCCGAAATCAGCTGCTTGGACCCTGGATATGCGTCAGAAGCCAGCTGTTTGGACCCTGGAGAAACTGGACTCAGCTGCGAAAACACTGGAGAGGCATCCTAAATCAGCTGCTTGGACCTTGGATATGCGTCAGAAGCCAGCTGTTTGGACCCTGGAGAAACTGGACTCAGCTGTGAAAACACCGGAGAGGCGTCCGAAATCAGCCGCTTGGACTAGTAACATAAGATAAGCACACGGCTAGTAACACACACTAAGCACACGGCTAGTAACATAAGCTAAGCACACGGCTAGTAACACAAACTAAGCACACGGCTAGTAACATAAACTAAGCACACGGCTAGTAACATAAGATAAGCACACGGCTAGTAACACAAGCTAAAAACAAACCGTCAAACAGAGTCCAAAACAGAGTTCCACACCATAAATCCAGTTCAGTACAGTTCAATAGTTCTCAGAGTCTGTAGAGAAGCTGCCTCCTTTTATTAGGAGCAGCTGGAGCTAATTAGCCCAGAAGAGCCAATCAGGAATGGGGTGTGGCAGCTCAGGAGCACACACAGAGGCTCAAAGTGTGACAAGTATACTGAAAGAAAGTCAAAGGGCATTCCAAAGTGGGGGCTACTAAAGGCCATTCACAGACTGCGGCTCTACACCACAGATCAAGTGAAGCACTATATCTCCAATGATGAGATGACTCCGTTCTGGGGCTACATCCTTTGTTTAAGCTGCATGCGTCCCAGTCATCAGAGGCCTACTTGATCATGGCCCTGATGCACACACATCTCTAATGTTCATGCTGCCTCTGTGCCACAGGGGGATGATGCAATAATATGCCCATGACTCCCCATGCGTAGGTTATAGAGGTGTCACAGCAACCTACCAAGCACTCACACAGGTGATATACTGGCCCCACATAAGAAAAAACATGACAGATTAGATCAAAGGCTCAAATTCCAACCCTCAAATCCAACCCACTACAAAAAGGGGAGTGGCTGTCCTATAGTCTGACTTGCAAGTCAACGAGAGGTAACAAATACCTCCTCACCGAGACCTGCACGTTCACAAAATATATAAAATATAAAAGAATGGAACGGCCAAATTACGACCTACTTTCTGATTAATCAAATTTTTTTCTTGATTCGGCCCACCCAGTTTTGATTCTATAGAGTCTATTCATACATTTCTCACAGTAAGTCTCTGAGTCATTCTGCAGTTTGGCATGTTCTTTTCATGTGCGGGTTTCTTCTGGGTACTGTCTCTCACACTTTGTATGAAATGCAGAAGGTGTTTTACCCACATTTAAATTTTACTTTAAAAGAAAGACAGAATGAAGGGAGCACTAGACCTTAAAAATTCTTAGAAATTACACTGTGTTGATAGGTACACACTGGACTCACTGTGACTCTGATCAGGATGAAGTGTTTGTTATTATGTTAATAATAATAAAGCTTGTATTTAGGAGAAGTAGTGAGTGAGTGAGGTGTTTCCTGTACAGAGTGAATGATTGTACTGTATCACATCCTCCCCCTCAGCACCTGCAGTCGGTCCCAGCTGCAGCAGTGCAGTTACTGTACACTTCCACTCACCCAGGTTTTTGTACCACCATATAACACTGTGTGAAGACACCACTACCACTGATATAATAGTAACTCTGACAGTAATAATCTCCTGCATCTCCAGTCTCAATTCTACTGATGGTCAGAGTGAAGTCAGATCCAGATCCACTGCCACTGAAACGATCTGGAATACCTGATGCTCTGTTGGTGTAGTGGATCAGGAGTTTTGGAGCTTCTCCAGGTTTCTGCTGATACAAGGCAAAACGATCACCACCAGAACTGCTTTTACAGTTGATGGTGACTGAAGCTCCTGGATCAACATGTTTTACTGCAGGACTCTGAGTCACAGTCACCTGACCTCTGGATCCTGAAAACAATAAGAAGAATAAAGACGTTCACTACATGAAGAACCATGTGGAGTTTGAGGATCATCTAGTGGATCTTCTCCACATGGCAGAGCCTCCTCACCAGTAGAACATAAAGCATTGTGTTACCTTGAGTGCAGAGAGCCAGTGTGCAGATGAAGATGGAGATGAAGGTCATGGTTGATGTGGGTGAAGATGCTGGTCAGCAGCTCTCAGTCATGAAGTGTTAAACTCACGGAGCTTTAAACACTGACAGAGCACTGAAGCATGTACTCTGTGTGTGTGTGTGTGTGTGTGTGTGTGTGTGTGTGTGCGTGTGTGTGTGTGTGGAATCACTGGAGTGGAACAGAGGTTTTTGTACGACGGCTTCATTGGAATGTATCACTGTGCTACACTTTTGGTGGAGGAACCAAACTCATTGTAAAAAGTAAGTTTTTATTTCTTCTAAAGTAAAATAGATTTTTAAATTATTAATAACAATATTAAAATATACAGTAACTGTAATATTTTGTAATTGTTTATGTCTATTGACAGCTGAATATTAAAGATTGAATAAATGTGCAGGTGTTTTTGATGGTAAATATAAAGTTGGTCTCTGGTTGATGAAGTTTGGTGTAAACTGGTACGAGTGACTGGTGCTGATGTAAAATCCAGACGAATGCTGCTGTGTGTTTGTGCTAAACAATGAATATTTCTGTAATCAGCTACATCTGGATGTGCTGCAGTCAGTTGTGTTGAATGCTAAAGTAATAAGAGTTGATATTGAATATGTGCTAACAGAAGCTTGCAGATGTTTCTACTGAACTGCAGTGATGTGAGAACAGTGTGCAGCAGCACTGCATTGATGATTGAACACAGATGAAGGTTTCCAGTCTGGATGCTTAATAAGCAGTAAGGAGGAAATGATGTGGAAACGTTTCTAAATGGGACTTTTTGTTCTGTTTCTCCTGTACAGCCGGTCCCACGGTGAAGCCGTCCGTGTCTCTGCTCCCTCCCTCCTCTCTGCAGCTGTCTGAGGGATCGGCCTCGCTGCTCTGCCTGCTGTCTGGTTACTCTCCACAGGGGGCGCTGGTGAGCTGGACGGTGGACGGCACAGTGCTGCAGGACGGGGTGGTGACCGGAGCAGAAGAACTTAAAGCGGGCAGTTGGAGGCGTGGCAGCACCCTGACCCTCAGCAAAGCACAGTGGGAAAAGGGGGAGGAGTTTGGCTGTAAGGTCTCTCACGGCAGCGTCGATCATCCCGTCGTATTCAGAAAGAACCAGTGTGAAGGCTAGCAGCTCCCAGATAGAACTGAACATGGAGACACTTCCACATGCTTCTACAATGGAGTTTCAGTTCTACACAATGCTGCATTTCTGTCTTTCCTCTGTTCAGTGTCCTGTTGCTCTTCCTGTAGTTTTGCTGTGCTGAAATAAAGCTTGATTTTGGACATTGTCTGGTCTTTTCTTCTAGTTCATCATCATGATGAGTGTTAGGAGAGAAGATCTTTAGCTGGAGATTCAGTGCTGTGTGTTGTGCTTCAGTGAGTTTGGATGAAGGAAGTTGAACATCTGGTGAAAGTGCTGCTCTATTCTGGGAGAAAGCAGATCACTCAGCCGTCTTCATGCAAATCTCACTTTCACCCCCATGTCTTCTCACTTTAGATTCTACTCATTAATATTAGCTAATATTAGTTATTATTTTATTAATATTAGTTATATAATATTAGATATTATTGGTTGTTGATGGGCAGTTTAACATACTTAAATTTAGTGCTGCACCCCTTTAGGAATGTGAATAAACACTTGTTTCTGCAATATTGTATGATGGCTACATGAATAATGATGATGGCTCTGGGGACTTAAGTATGAACCCTGCCTTTAGTGACATGTTTTTCAACACAACCAGAATCAACACACATTATTGGTTCAGTTTACAGATAAAAGTACAAATGTTCTTTAAAAATAATATACTCAGTATCTAGCTATTTCTGGTCAGGACCCAGGTGGGGCTTCCCTTCATTGCAGTCCATCACACATACACCCATTCATACTTACTGACAGCCAAGTTTACCTTCCATAGGAAAGAATAGAGAATGGTATTCTCTACCTGAGATCTAAAGTACTTGGAACACTACTTACTACTTTCATTAAAGCAGAAGCTAAAAGTCTACAGTGATTCCACTTATACAGTCAACTCCTCCACAAAATCTGCTGTTAATTCTCCTCTTCAAACCAACTATGTCCACATATGTATGCTTCTTTATTTATTATTAATCCACAGCTCTGTCTGAGGTATCAAGAACATTTAAAGATCCTGAGATAAAATACTTACTACATGTGATTTGCTTTCCTTATTATCTCCCCTCCATACCCCTCATCCTGTCCCCTCACACCTTTTGTGGGTATTGAAATTACCCGTTCCGTTTGATCCCCTTGTTCTGTATGTTGTGTTTGTTAAGGCATTTTGTTACTGAATTATATGGATGATGAGTTCTACATTTTCCCTTAGCTGTTTTAAACTCATCATTAAATGTAAAAAGCACAAAACAGCTAATATATAAATGTCCAGAGAACATGTGAGAAACTTATAGCTAATGGCTACAAACAACCAGTGTACAGTGTGCACACTGCATTGCATGTTGCTGCTCGATATCCAAGTAACCTTTTAATTTGAAAATTTAAAAGTTCATCTTGCACTTGTAAGTAGTATTGAGTGTCTAGATTTAAAAGTATTTAGTAGTTAGTCTGATAGAGAAGATTTTAGTGTTAAAAGGGAGCGTTCAGGCTTTAGAACAGACTAGTATTAGTGAGAAGTGCTTAGATACAGCTGTAGCAGTCCCAAATGCCACTAGTTCAGGTGTAGAGCTCCAGACTCCAGCATTAGAGCCCTTACAGCGGGGCTGGGTGACGTCTCGGCGACATAGTCGTAGGGCAAAGCACCGACCATCTCAGTTGCACGTGTCCAACAGTTTTTCCCCACTCAGTGAGCCACCCGCTGAGCAGCCTGTTAATGTAAGTGCTCTGGTTATAGGAGATTCTCAGCTCCGACACGTGCGTATTGCAACCCCCATAGAGACACCAGCAACCATAGTCACCTGTATTCCGGGGGCCAGGGCGCCTCACATCAGAGCAAATCTAAAAGTGCTGCCTAATGCTAATCGTAGATTCTCTAAGATTATTATCCACGTCGGCACTAATGATGTTCGTTTACGGCAGTCTGAGGTTATGAAGAGTAATGTTAAAGAGGTGTGTGAGTTAGCTAGGTCGATGTCTGAGGCAGTATGCTCTGGCCCCTTACTGATTCCACCCAGTTGTGAAACCTGAACTGTTGGGTGTCTAAATGTTGCTCATAAAACAAAATTGCTGTAGATAACTGGTCCATTTTTTGAGGGAAGGCAGGGCTCTAGACTAACTTTTTGCACTGGTTGCACTGGTGCGCCTAACTTTTTTTCTTAGGTGCACCAGCACAAAAGTTAGGTGCACCCAAATTTTCGACCGCATCGCATTTAACACCGCAGTTTTACAGGTTCACTTTTTTTTTTTAAATCACTGTCCATACAGGCAATATTGACTTGTAAATAACTAACAATCTGGTCAACATGGCCTTGTCTGATGATCTGTTTGCTACTGCCTGCCGCTGAAAGGCAGTGGGGAGAGGGGACACTTGGGCAGTGCATTTATCGCGGCATGTAATGTGTTTTATAGATGCATTGGGCTTTTTCAGCCTTTCAATTCGAATTAGTATTAGAACCAGTCACAAATATACTATTGCCGGCCATGGTCTTCCCATGCTCTTTACAGTTAATTATAGTATTATAGACTAATTATAGCACACTTATAAAAATTATAAAAATAATAATAGAGTAAATGTGTATGTATGTGTGTATATCTATTTATGTGTGTGTGTATATTTAAAATTATATGTATATGTTTGTGTGTGTGTGTGTGTGTGTGTATGGGGCTCTAGAGTGTAATCTTAAATGCAGTGCATTATATTATCAGCTTTACTGAATCTTTTACACAGATTCCCAGAATCGCTTGCGGTGCACTCACTGCGTATTTTGACTACATGTATTGTAATATATTTTGGTCTTTTAGTTATTTTTATATTTTACTTAACGAAAATATTGTCGTGTTTTTACTTTCACTATCGCGGCACTTTACCGCTAGCATTAGCCCCTTGCTACTGTAGAGGGTCGGCTCACCTAGCCGCTGTCCGGTGGGGATGCTGCGGGTCTTTTGCTGTGCGCTGGTGGAGGTGTGGGAATAAAGGCACACGACAGGGTCGAGTCACTTTAACTGTTTAGTCAGGACTTAAGTGAGCGTTACAACACTTTACACCGCCGAGCTCCAGAACCCGAACTTCCATTCTGGGGACATCCGGCGAGTCTCATATACAAAACTAAACTTACTGCAGAACATCTGAACGCACGTGTATAAACCTGGTGCTGCATTCTGATTGGCTGAGCTGAATGTCGCTCACATATCACCGCTACAATATTGTCCCGCCCTTCGCTATCTCTGATTGGTTTAGACCATGTTATTGGCCTAATGTGTGTCTGTTGTTTTTTCTTTCCCTCGGATGCCTGGTCGCACCGGTGCGACCTGAGATTTTTTTTAGTCGCACCATTGAGAAATTAGGTCGCATGTGCGACCAAATTGGTCGCACTCTAGAGCCCTGGAAGGCCTGTTTTTTTGGAAGCAGGACGGTGTCCACACCTCTGGTCCCCCTGGTTCTTTCCAAATTATCAACTTAAAAGGCTTTAATTGTTGGAGACCTTAATATTCATTATGGAAATGATCATGTTTCACTTAAAATCATGTTTGACTGTATTTCAGAATCTGTAGGTGTTACCCAAAATGTATCAGGACCCTCTCACTGCTGTAAACATACCTTAGACTTAATTCTAACTTGTAGTATTGGCAAAGATAACCATAGAACATATATTTTTTTATGGTTTTATTCCTTGTTATAGAGGAAATTACAGTATTGTCCACAGTCTGTAATGTAAACCAGAATGTATTGCCCATAAAAGCCTTAGCAGTCAGAGAAGAGAATAAGAAGAAGCTATGGTCCAGGGCCATTTCACTTAAGAAGATGGAGATACAGGGAATGTTATCCATGTTTTGGGTCAGCATGAGCTTCAGTTTGGGGTTTTCCTGGGCAGACCTTCAAGTGGGTGGCGGAAAATGCTCTTGGCTATGCTGGATACCTTATTACTGCCAATCTTCAGGGAGAAAAGATTCCAGAAACCATGAAAACAGAAAACAAGAGGGCTTTTTGGACATATATATATAGAGCACTTCCCTGAGGGCCAATATGCTGTCCGGATCAAGCTGGAGAACATGGCACTCGAGATGCCACCCAGCCCTCCACCAGCACTCAAGCTGCCACCCAGCCCTCCACCAGCACTCAAGTTACCACCCAGCCCTCCACCAGCTCTCAAGCTGCCACCCAGCTCTCCACCAGCACTCAAGATGCCACCCAGCCCTCCACCAGCTCTCAAGCTGCCACCCAGCCCTCCACCAGCACTCAAGATGCCACCCAGCCCTCCACCAGCACTCAAGATGCCACCCAGCCCTCCACCAGCACTCAAGATGCCACTCAGCCCTCCACCAGCTCTCAAGCTGCCACCCAGCCCTCCACCAGCACTCAAGCTGCCACCCAGCCCTCCACCAGCACTCAAGATGCCACCCAGCCCTCCACCAGCTCTCAAGCTACCACCCAGCTCTCCACCAGCACTCAAGATGCCACCCAGCCCTCCACCAGCACTCAAGATGCCACCCAGCCCTCCACCAGCACTCAAGCTGCCACCCAGCCCTCCACCAGCACTCAAGCTGCCACCCAGCTCTCCACCAGCACTCAAGCTGCCACCCAGCCCTCCACCAGCACTCAAGCTGCCACCCAGCCCTCCACCAGCACTCAAGCTGCCACCCAGCTCTCCACCAGCACTCAAGCTGCCACCCATCCCGCCACCCAGCCCTCCACCAGCTCAGGTGTGTGAGAGGATCTACTTCACTGGAGTCCTTCCATCTGCACATGAACCGGTTCATTCCTTCTGCTTCTGCCATCAACATGACTTCACCACCTTCACTATTAAGCATCTCTCTGAATCACCTGCCTCCTCACTTGCTCACCGCTGTAAGTATTTAACATGGCACCATCAGACACAAGTTATGAATTAAATATAAAATGTAAGAAGTGATGATGACCAACAAAATGTGTAAACTTTATATTAGTCATCAAATATTTAGAAGCTAAAGTCAGCAATCCTGAGATCATCAGTAGGTCAGAGATCACAGTCATCATGCCTTACGTGATTGTCTCCAGGATACTAAAGTTTGGCTATCTAACAATTTGTTAAAACTGAATGATGATAAAACAGAAGCCATTATCTTTGGACATCCAGACTGCACTAAAATAATAGAGGACCGCCTCAGCCCATTATCTGTTAATGTACACAGCCATGCCAGGAATCTTGGAGTTATTTTCGATTCTGCACTTAAGTTTGATAAACAGATACATTCTGTTGTTAGTGCTAGTTTATATCAGCTCAGAAAAGTTGCTAAGCTAAAATCCATTTTAACTGTTAAGGATCTGGAAACAGTTATCCATGCTTTTATAACATCACGCCTAAACTATTGAAACTCTCTTTACTTGGGTATCAACCAATCAGCTCTTGCAGCTGGTTCAAAATGCAGCGGCTAGGCTTTTAACTGGTACCAAGAAAAAGGGAGTCCATCTCACCTGTGCTGGCCTCCTTACATTGGCTGCCTGTTAAATACAGGATTGAGTTTAAGGTTTTATTGATGGTTTTTAAAGTCCTAAACGGAAATTCTCCAAAATACATTACTGAGCTCCTGCGCCCATACTCAACCTCACGAGTTTTAAGATCCTCCAATCAGTTGCTGCTATACACTCCCAAATCTAGACTTAAGTCAAAAGGTGACAGCGTTTTTCGTTGTTGCCCCAAAACTGTGGAATAGTCTGCCTGTTTTTATTAGGATGTCATCCACAATTGATGTTTTTAAGTCTCATTTAAAAACACACTTATACTCTCAGGCATTTCATCGCCCTTAATAAGTTTTAAAGAATCTCTTCTGTCCAGGGTACATATTTCAAACTTTGTCCTATTGTTTTTGTATTTTTATTTATTATCTTAAATTTTACTGTTCTTTGTTATTCTTTACTGTTACTTTTATGGTTGTATTGTCTTATTTTTATATTGTACAGCACTTTGGTTGGCTCTTGTAGTCTTTAAATGTGCTTTAAAAATAAACTTGACTTGACTTGATCATGAGTTGACACCGATGTTTTAAAAGTTGCCTATGTCCACATTTACTGAAAAGACTTATTAATAAAAACCATTTTAACAAATGATCAATAACATTGTAAATTACATTACAAAAGCAAATAAAACAAATAAATGAAGTGATTCCTCCCTCACACACTTCTCTGTAGGCTTTCTACCCAGCTGTGTCTTCACCCTTTCACCCCCAAACTTCTTACACCTCTCCCACAAACATGAACAAGGACAAGATCTGTTCTGTCATTAATCAGTGTCAACAAGTTATTAACCTACTGAGTAACTGGTTCAGAGTTAAACTCAGTATAAAAAACCTTCAGTAATCACCAGATCTTTACTTACATCAGCCACCTGCAGAAAACTTCAAGCTCCAGTTATCCACCCGGAGGAAACCCACACAGACACGGGGAGAACATGCAAACTTCACACAGAAATAACCCGGACTGCCACATTTGGGGATCGAACCCAAGATCTTCTTACTGTGAGGCGACAGTGCCAGTCACTCTGTGCTGCCCGTTCCATTGTATAAATGTAGTTGTATTACAATTATTTATGTATTTATTATTTTTAGACTGTTATAATTTTATCAGATGACGAGGAGTTTGTGGGGATGTTAAACCACAAACTGGAATTGTGCAGCAGCAAAGTAAATATTGTAGCATGAAAGATTTTACAGTTTTAATATTATTATTTTACCCTTATTAAATAAAATATACTTACATCTGTTTAAAGCTTTACACAACCAATCCAACACTGATACTGAACCAGATTATTTAGATCCATCAACATCCTGTAAGTATTTATCTAAAATATTTTTAAGAACATTTATTGTACTTGGTGTAAATAAATTTGTCACTGCTTTTAACTTTGATGAGGAAACGTACACCGAAGGTCAATCTTCACCTTCATGTGAGTGTTATTATACGTATTTATTAAGTTTACTTTTGTAAAGAATGTGAATTATATTGCACCTCAGATCAGCAGGACTGTTACCAAAAAAAAGGGATTGAACTTTTTCCAGAAGATCAGAACCGTTTAGATCTAGTGTTTCATCAGGAGCATCAACCCGATGATCATCAACATCACTTTTTAAATCCGGAGGACCGCTACAAAGTTCTTCAACCCTTTTTAAATCCTCAACCTCATCAACAAGAGCAGCAACGTGAAGGACAAATTATTTTTAATCAAGGACATCTTGTTAAAAATGAAGATTTAAACAAAGAACGTCGACATCTAGATGAACTGAGGTTGGTGGTGGATAAATAACGCGCTTCTACAAGGTACGAGGCAAGAAAATACTGTTGCAACAGTATTAAATTTTTTGTGTATGTATAATTATGATGTGTTTATTAGATTTTTAGCTCTTAAGTATAATAAGTGGAACAGTAAGTTACCCTATATAATAAGTGGAATAGTAAGTTACCCTATGCAGCAAAAAATTCATCAGTGACTGGATTGTACGATGTGTGAATCCGTCACTTTTAGATCTTGTGAATTGTTTAAATGAGAGTTTAATTAAAATCCAACCAGACTGTAGCTCTAATTAAAGCCCCTTACAGCCCTCAAACGTTATACACACACACGTCTGAGAAGGATCAGTGGGATTTATTAAATCAATGTCTGGTAAATTTACAACATAATTTACATCTGCATGAATCATCAGAAACATATTTCTTCTAGACGCAATTAATCGTTTAATTAATCGTATGTTAACGACGAACACTCTCATTGTCAGGTGCTGAATCGGACAGATTTTTACATAACCCTGTGATGAAAGTGATGATTTGGATCCATTTCAGCATCTGACAGTGTTTGGATGCTGATCATCACAAAAATCCACCAAAAATAGTGACGTGTCCAGATTGTCAAAGATTCTGCAGGTCTCAATATTGTTACGATCGTCACAAAGCTTATGTTGATCCATCATCTGACACCCCCATATACCCTGTGCAACACATAATTTTACTGTCCTAAATGCATTCTAGTGCTACATCACGATCCGGTCGCCCCAAATAATCATGTCTGTTACACAGCTAGACGTCATTTCTGTAACGAGAATCTGTAATCCAACCATTAAAAAAGAAAAATCAGAGAACAAATGTGTGGTTTTTGCTTTTGAAGTGAGACAGGAAGGTGGTGAGTACACAGCAAATTTTATATGTTGCATCGATTTCAAAACAACAAATGAACTTCTGCTGGTGATGGTTCACTGCCGGAAATATGCAGGTTACAGATTTATAGCGTATAATGCTGGAGAATACGATTCCTACTTCTGTTAAATCATCTTGATAAAGAAGGACGCCGAGCATCGTTCCTTAAGAGGGCAAAATTTGATCTTTTCATGATGAGTTCAATCAAACTTTCATAGATAGTTTCTCATTCTTACCAATTAAGCTTAGTTTAAATTCTAAAGCCATGTGATATTTCCCTAATTTCTTTAACACTCACAACTCAGCGGTACACAGGTGAGTACCACCATCCTAAGTTTTAGTGTTGAAACCATAATGTCCAAAAAAAGGGACGAGTTGAAAGCACTCAATACTTTTCATTCAAACACCAGTCATAAAAACACTGAATTTTTCTGTTTTTAAATGAACGTAGCTAGCATTACTAGCATTGCTGTTAGCAGGTGTAATGTGTTAGGAAGAAGAAGATTGTGTGATTATGCAACACTTCACAAATATGAAAGAATAGAGCTGATAATGTAAGATTTAGTTTTTAGCAGTTGTGCCTCAGCTCCAACACAACCAGTAAAACCAGTACACACAATAATGAAGCAAATGGTGGAGAACATACTGAACCTCCTTATTTACTCTCATGAGATTTTAGGCTCAGAATAATCAGCACTAAATCTATAAAGATTCATGTTATTCACATCTGAGCAAAACCTCCAAACTACTAACTCTGTAGAGACCAAAACTAACATCATAAAATTATTTAACAAAATAAAATATTAAAAAAGTAAAAGAATGTGACTTATTTTTATTTAGTTTTAATGTGGTTGTAACTTGTAGCTCCTCAATTCAGCAGCGAATCACAAACCAACAGAATCAAACAGCACATGGAGATAAAGTAGTTTCTACTAGATGAGCTCCAGCTGCTGATTGTTAGCTGTAATAAGGTGACGTTCAATCCTATTGGTTGGATATGAAGGTGTGCACCAATCAATGCAAGAGTTGCCACCTCCAGACCCGCCCCCAATCCCAACCAAAGCCAGCAGCTCTATTCAAAATGTCCTACTGCCCCAGTATATACTGCATACTAATCCTATAGTAGTGTGTACTATAGTATGCAGTATGATTAAACTGAACCATCTTCTGGTTTACTGCTTCATCTTGGAACTTGCTGTCAGTTCAATTCTCTTTTAAGAGTTCTTCTAAACTCAAGTCCTCTCAGTGTTGGAACATCTTTAATTAACATGAGCTAACTAAACCTTAATAAACCTGCAATGCAAAAGGTGGATTGGCTGTTCGGAAATGCTGAGACTAAATGAGCAAGTAAATGTGTATGTGATCTACACCAGCTTCACACCACTGTGACCCTGATCAGGATGAAGTGGTTGTTATTATGTTAATAATAATAAAGCTTGTATTTAGGAGAAGTAGTGAGTGAGTGAGGTGTTTCCTGTACAGAGTGAATGATTGTACTGTATCACATCCTCCCCCTCAGCACCTGCAGTCGGTCCCAGCTGCAGCAGTGCAGTTACTGTACACTTCCACTCACCCAGGTTTTTGTACCACCATATAACACTGTGTGAAGATGCGGGTACTACTGATATAATGGTAACTCTGACAGTAATAATCTCCTGCATCTCCAGTCTCAATTCTACTGATGGTCAGAGTGAAGTCAGATCCAGATCCACTGCCACTGAAACGATCTGGAATACCTGATGCTCTGTTGTTAGCATTATAGATCAGGAGTTTAGGAGCTTCTCCAGGTTTCTGCTGATACCAGGCTAAACGATAACAGCTACAGCCACTGCTATAGTAAACTTCAGAACTGGTTTTACAGTTGATGGTGTCTGAAGCTCCTGGATCAACATGTTTTACTGCAGGATTCTGAGTCACAGTCACCTGACCTCTGGATCCTGAAAACAATAAGAAGAATAAAGACGTTCACTACATGAAGAACCATGTGGAGTTTGAAGTTCATCTAGTGGATCTTCTCCACATGGCAGAGCCTCCTCACCAGTAGAACATAAAGCATCGTGTTACCTTGAGTGCAGAGAGCCAGTGTGCAGATGAAGATGGAGATGAAGGTCATGGTTGATGTGGGTGAAGATGCTGGTCAGCAGCTCTCAGTCATGAAGTGTTAAACTCACAGAGCTTTAAACCCTGACAGAGCACTGAAGCATGTAGTGTGTGTGTGTGTGTGTGTGTGTGTGTGTGTGTGTGTGTGTGTGTGTGTGTGTGTGTGTGTGTGTGGAATCACTGGAGTGGAACAGAGGTTTTTGTACGACGGCTTCATTGGAATGTATCACTGTGCTACACTTTTGGTGGAGGAACCAAACTCAGCGTCAGTAAGTAGTTTTATTTATTCTAAACTAAAAACATTTTTATTTTTAATATCATTTATTAATCTTCATATAAACAAGAGAAAAAAATAAGTATTAATAAGAATAAAAAAAACAGTAACTGAATATTTAACCTTCAATAAATACTGTGGTACCTTGTAACTCGACGTCCCCTAAACTTAAAATCTTTGAAACTTGACGCTCTTCGTGGAGAAATTTGTACCTTTAAACTCGACTTTTAGCTTAAACTGGAACTGTGTGGGACTGTCGCTTTGTTCACATTAATGCTGTCCGTGATCATGATAATGCTTTGCTATCATTGCAAAAGGAAAGTGCACAATAAACAGCAGCACCGCGACCCAGATCAACCACAGAGCATCATAAAATCATAACCACTGCTTACCTGAGCTTCTCTTCTTCAAATTGAGACCAAATCTACATCAGTGTGTTGTTACATCAGGGATTTAATCCACTTGTTTTTCTTCTTGGAGACTTTTGGAGACCAACATGGACTCTTTTTACTTCTATAACTCCAGATCAGAATTAGTTAGAAGCTAAAAATGTAATATGGTGATTGTAAACAACATTTGCTACAGGAATAAATTGTTGGTAATGGAATATAATATTATAATTTTTTAAATTATTAATATTTTTAATATATATAATAAAATATTCACATAATGAAATATATGCAGTTCCACAGAACCATGAAACACATTAACAGGTTTCACAAACATCCTTATGGGAAAAATACCTTGAAACTCAGTGCCACGCCCAGAACCAATTGACATTAAGTTAAGGTACCACTGTATATACAATTACTAAATATTCAACCTTTACTAAATACTTACAGTTCCTGAATATTAAAGACTGAATAAATGCGCTGGTGTTTTTGATGGTAAATATAAAGCTGGTCTCTGGTTGATGAAGTTTGGTGTAAACTGGTACGAGTGACTGGTGCTGATGTAAAATCCAGACGAATGCTGCTGTGTGTTTGTGCTAAACAATGAATATTTCTGTAATCAGCTACATCTGGATGTGCTGCAGTCAGTTGTGTTGAATGCTAAAGTAATAAGAGTTGATATTGAATATGTGCTAACAGAAGCTTGCAGATGTTTCTACTGAACTGCAGTGATGTGAGAACAGTGTGCAGCAGCACTGCATTGATGATTGAACACAGATGAAGGTTTCCAGTCTGGATGCTTAATAAGCAGTAAGGAGGAAATGATGTGGAAACGTTTCTAAATGGGACTTTTTGTTCTGTTTCTCCTGTACAGCCGGTCCCACGGTGAAGCCGTCCGTGTCTCTGCTCCCTCCCTCCTCTCTGCAGCTGTCTGAGGGATCGGCCTCGCTGCTCTGCCTGCTGTCTGGTTACTCTCCACAGGGGGCGCTGGTGAGCTGGATGGTGGACGGCACGGTGCTGGAGGACGGGGTGGTGACCGGAGCAGAAGAACTGAAAGGGGGCAGTTGGAGGCGTGGCAGCACCCTGACCCTCACCAAAGCACAGTGGGAAAAGGGGGCGGAGTTTGGCTGTAAGGTCTCTCACGGTGGCGTCGATCATCCCGTCGTATTCAGAAAGAACCAGTGTGAAGGCTAGCAGCTCCCAGATAGAACTGAACATGGAGACACTTCCACATGCTTCTACAATGGAGTTTCAGTTCTACACAATGCTGCATTTCTGTCTTTCCTCTGTTCAGTGTCCTGTTGCTCTTCCTGTAGTTCTGCTGTGCTGAAATAAAGCTTGATTTTGGACATTGTCTGGTCTTTTCTTCTAGTTCATCATCATGATGAGTGTTAGGAGAGAAGATCTTTAGCTGGAGATTCAGTGCTGTGTGTTGTGCTTCAGTGAGTTTGGATGAAGGAAGTTGAACATGTGGTGAAAGTGCTGCTCTATTCTGGGAGAAAGCAGATCACTCAGCCGTCTTCATGCAAATCTCACTTTCACCCCCATGTTCTCTCACTTTAGCTTCTACTCATTATTATTAGCTGATCTTTGTTCATTGGTTTTACTTCCCAAATTCATCAGAATGCATCAGAAGTGATTTCAAACAGACAAAAACTTTTGAATTTAGCGAATGTGCCACCATTAAAACACCAGGTCGGTATCACACAGTGAACTTGCACCAACAAACAATATAAATTATGAAAAAAATTAAAAGGATTGTTTGTACAGATTTAAAAGGATTATTTCAGCAACTGTTACACGTATAACACTCAGCCATTATAACCACTGGATTTTTCCCCAGAGATTCCAATCAAACTGAGGCTAACGCCCACCAACAGTAAGCGCTTCCAAAGTGTTAGTCATGTCACCTGGTAACTGGGTTTCCGGACAAGTTACAGTTGTGTACTCTTATGTGAGACGACCCTTTTAAATTTGGAAATACATTCTCACTAACCCTGATACATAAAGGGAGCCTTAATCCCCTAATCCCAAACAGTCATTGATCTGGTTAGCTAAATAGATCACATCTGGGTTTGGACGTACCACAGTAGCTAAAAAGTTTAAGCAGACCACTCGCAGGGCAATATGTCTTTACATAAAGCACGCTGAGAGACAGACACCACCAATTGTAGCCTATCGCGACAATAACCCAGAATTGTATTTGGCCCCAAATTTACGCATGTGCACCTTGACCAATAAGATCCACTATCTCTGTCCCAGCAAACCATTCATCTGTGATAGCACCAACAGCATCTGTGGCCTTAAGCCCATGGTAAATGATGCCTGCTGCAAAACCACCGTGGTGCCTTGTCATCAAATAGAGGCCACTCAAGCCGAATTAAATGGAAGCCACTGGTTGGTCAATACCCCAGCCAGGGAGGCACTGAACTGTGAGGTCCGTGCAGCCCTGAACGAACGTTCTGCTGCTTTTCAATCTGGAAATACAGAGGAGTATAAAAAAGCCAGCTATACCCTCCGTAAAAGCATTAAAGCAGCTAAATGCGAGTACAGAGCAAAAGTGGAATCGCAGTTCAACAGCACCAACGTGAGAAGCATGTGGCAGGGATTAAACACAGTAACGGACTATAAAGTAAAAACTCGCGGTGCAGTAAACATCAGTGCTGCGCTTCCAGACGAGCTAAACACCTTTTACGCCCGTTTTGAGGCAAATCACACTGCACCTCCGGTAGAACCCACCGCTACTGAACCGGACACACTCACTGTCTCTGTGGCTGACGTGCGCAGGTCCTTTAAACGCGTTAACACCCGCAAGGCAGCCGGACGGGACGGCATTCCTGGACGTGTTCTTAAAGTCTGTGCGAACCAGCTAGCAGGAGTGTTTACGTACATTTTCAATCTCTCTCTTTCTCTCTCAGTCGTGCCAGCATGCTTCAAACTGGCCATCATTGTCCCCATTTCAAAGACTGCTTCTGCTTCATGCTTAAATGACTGGCGCCCAGTTGCTCTGACCTCTATCATCAGCAAGTGCTTCGAGAGGCTGGTCAGAGACTTCATCTGCACATCACTGCCTGAAACTCTGGACCCTCTACAGTTTGCTTACAGACAGAACAGGTCCACTGATGATGCTATAGCCCTGACACTCCACACTGCTCTGTCTCACCTGGACAAGAAGGACACATATGTGAGAATAATGTTTGTAGACTACAGCTCAGCTTTCAACACCATTGTACCTTCAAGACTGGACATTAAGCTCCGCGACCTGGGTCTGAACAGTTCTCTGTGCAGCTGGATCCTGGACTTCCTGTCTGATCGACGCCAGGTGGTCAGGATGGGAAGCATCACCTCCTCCTCACAGACCCTCAACACCGGAGCTCCCCAGGGCTGCGTTCTGAGTCCCCTGCTCTACTGCCTGTACACACATGACTGCACTGCTAGTCACAGCTCCAACGTCATCATCAAATTTGCAGATGAAACGACGATCATAGGTCTAATCTCCAACAACGACGAGACAGCCTACAGAGAGGAGGTCAGCTTCCTGACACACTGGTGCCAGGATAATAACCTCTATCTGAATGTCAACAAGACCAAGGAGCTGATTGTGGACTTTAGGAAGCAGCAGGAGACAGCGCACACCCCTATCACCATTGACGAAGCCACGGTGGAGAGGGTCAGCACCTTCAAGTTTCTCGGGGTCCACATCACTGAGGATCTCACATGGACAGAACACACCACACAGGTAATAAAGAAGGCCCAACAACGCCTCTTTTGTCCTCAGACGGCTTAAGAGGTTTGGCATGAGTACCCGTATCCTCAGGACATTTTACATGTGCACTGTGGAAAGTACTGACAGGCTGCATCACCGCCTGGTACGGGAACTGCACTGCTCTGGACCGGAAAGCCCTGCAGAGGGTCGTACGGACAGCTCAGCGTATCACCAGGGTTCAACTGCCAAACCTCCAAGATCTTTACACAACAAGCTGCCTGAGGAAGACCAGGAGGATTATAAAGGACTCCACCCACCCGAGCCACTGCCTGTTTTTACAGCTGCCGAGCAGCAGGAGGTACAGGAGCATCAGGACCAGAACCAGCCGGTTCCGAGACAGCTTCTTCCCCCGAGCCATCAGACTGCTGAACAGCAATGGACAAGCACACCACTCAAAATCAACACAGTGATCTCCACAGGAATCCCCACCATACACACCCCACACAACCGATTCTGCACTCTGCACTTGTATTTATACCATGTGTAATTCATATCTTGTCAAATATCTTGTACATTATACTCATTTACTTTTCATAATTTTTGTACATCTGCACATAAAGAGTCCTGTATATAGTAAACAAATGGTGCTAATTTAATGTGCATATTTTTTGAAAGTAACTGTGAGGGACTGTGAGCATTTCACTCACCTTTCACACCTGTGTTAATGTGATGTGACAAAGTGATTTGAACAATTATTCGAAACTGAAAAGCTGAAATGAACAAACCCTTGCCTTAACCAGCCTTGAGACATTGTTATAAAACTTGGCGAACTCTCTCCCGTTCTTACGTGAAGGTTCTAGTTAACCGCGCCTGAATTACTATATAAAGAGAAAAAGTCCCTGGCAGGAGCTCAGCCATGGGACAGCACGCATCGCCCAGCATTTCTGGGTTAAGTTGATCTCCTGGCAGAGCTGAAGGGGCTCCCCAGCTGATAAAAGGTGGGTGATGATAGCTTAATCCAGGGTGTATATACGCTTTGCAGGTAGTTTTAGGTTGGGAATTAGCCTTATTATAATGCACAATAGTTACACATACAATAAGTAATAATGTAATCAGGAACCAAGCGTGCCTGCTCTCTGATTAATGAAATTGTGAATAATATACTATAATCCATACTAAAAAACCCCGGTTTAGGGTTAAGTTACCCTGCCAGCTAGCAGGTTAGCTTCAGAGTGCAGGTTGCTATAGTAACTGACACGGGATCTCTTTAATCTCGGTTTCTGGAACGGGAAACCCTCAAGTATTTGTGAATTATGAGTAAACTTACCCGGTTTGATCGTTTAACCTGCTTTCTGGAATACCCCCAGGCCTCTTGACCTACATGTCAGCTTTAATAAAGTGAAGTTTAATCCTATTGGTTTGGTATGAAGGTGTGCACCAATCAATGTAGGAGTTACCACCTCCAGACCCGCCCTCAATCCCAACCAAAGCCAGCAGCTCTGTTTAAAATGTCCTACTGCCCCAGTATATACTGCATACTAATCCTATAGTAGTGTGTACTATAGTATGCAGTATGATTGAACTGAACCATCTTCTGGTTTGCTGCTTCATCTTGGAACATTTAGGGCAATGATAGCTCAGTGGTTAAGGTACTGGACTAGTAAACGGAAGGTTGCGGGTTCAAGCCCCACCACCACCAAATTGCCACTGTTGGGTCTCTGAGCAAGGCCCTTAACCCTCAATTGCTCATCGTGTAAGTGGCTTTGGATAAAGGCGTCTGCTAAATACTGTAAATGTAAATGGAACTTGCTGTCAGTTCAATTCTCTTTTAAGAGCTCTTCTAAACTTAAGTCCTCTCAGTTTTGAGCTTATTTTGTTCACATGTTGCAGCTAGTGTTGTTAAGACCTGCATTTAATTCTAATCTCTAGATGGAGGTACTTCTGCAAAAAGTGGATTGGCTGTTCTAAAATGCATCATAAGGGACTAAATGAGCAAGTAAATGTGTATGTGATCTACACCAGCTTCACACCACTGTGACCCTGATCAGGATGAAGTGGTTGTTATTATGTTAATAATAATAAAGCTTGTATTTAGGAGAAGTAGTGAGTGAGTGAGGTGTTTCCTGTACAGAGTGAATGATTGTACTGTATCACATCCTCCCCCTCAGCACCTGCAGTCGGTCCCAGCTGCAGCAGTGCAGTTACTGTACACTTCCACTCACCCAGGTTTTTGTACCACCATATAACACTGTGTGAAGATCCAGCTACTACTGATATAATGTTTACTCTGACAGTAATAATCTCCTGCATCTCCAGTCTCAATTCTACTGATGGTCAGAGTGAAGTCAGATCCAGATCCACTGCCACTGAAACGATCTGGAATACCTGATGCTCTGCTGCTAGCAGCATAGATCAGGAGTTTAGGAGCTTCTCCAGGTTTCTGCTGATACCAGGCTAAATGATTACCACCATCAACACGAGAACTGGTTTTACAGTTGATGGTGACTGAAGCTCCTGGATCAACATGTTTTACTGCAGGACTCTGAGTCACAGTCACCTGACCTCTGGATCCTGAAAACAATAAGAAGAATAAAGACGTTCACTACATGAAGAACCATGTGGAGTTTGAAGTTCATCTAGTGGATCTTCTCCACATGGCAGAGCCTCCTCACCAGTAGAACATAAAACATCGTGTTACCTTGAGTGCAGAGAGCCAGTGTGCAGATGAAGATGGAGATGAAGGTCATGGTTGATGTGGGTGAAGATGCTGGTCAGCAGCTCTCAGTCATGAAGTGTTAAACTCACAGAGCTTTAAACACTGACAGAGCACTGAAGCATGTACTCTGTGTGTGTGTGTGTGTGTGTGTGTGTGTGTGTGTGTGTGTGTGTGGAATCACTGTTGTGGAACAGTGTGAATGTGTCACTCAGAGATGCAATACTGCCACCTTATGGTGAAAGAACAATCAGCTGGTACATATGGAAGTATCTCCTGCACTGTCTCTTATTCTCCCTTTATTTACTATAGTAATTGTGACCTGCACTCATGTACTCAGTATTTAGGAGGGGTGTCCACATCATTTAAAATACTCCATATGATCTAAATAAAGACAGATGATAGTTTGATATAAAAGTTGTAATAAATGATCAGAAAGAGTTACAAGGTTTAGCTGAACTGAGCTGGAACTGAGATGCTGGTCTGTGGAACAAACAGACCATTTTAACCATCAACAGCAGAAACTGGAACCAGTCAGTATTTCATCTTAAATATTCTGTAGAATCCTCATGATCATCTGATCATCAGCTCTCATTTTATATTGGTGAGAACTGGTTATGTTTAAAACCACATCAAATGATGATCAGCTTTTATTTTCAGAGTACAGAGAGTGTAGATGAAGATCCTCCTCCTCCTCCTCATATACACTATTAGGTGAATCTACCATATGTTCACATTGTAGGTATACTGTTACTGACTGTATCTCCTCTGTAATTCTGCACAGTGTTACGTGTTCAGTGATTTATGGGGTAGAAAGGAATCGATTCAATCATGAAACGACCAATCAGGAGATTTGATCTAAGTGATGAATCGTTCTCAGCACATTTTATTGTTTGTATGAACTGATACTTGAATTGATCAGACCGAACACTATATGACCAAAAGTATGTGGACACCCCTCCTAATTATTAGGTTCATGTGTTTCAGCCACACTCATTGCAAACAGGTGTATAAAACCAGTTATATAAATGATATGGTGATAGCTTTGTGGCAACAGTTTAGGGAAGGCTCCTTCCTATTTGAGCATGACTGTGTCCCTGTGTACAAAGCAAGATCCATAAAGACGTGATATGATGAGGAACTCCAGTGTCCTGATCTAAACCCTATTGAACACCTTTGGACTGAATTGAAACATCAATTGTGAAGCAGGTTTTCATGTCCAGCATCAGAACCTGACGTCCTGTGGTGAACTTTCTAGATGAGTGAAGACTGTTAGAACTGCAAGGATAGGGGGAGGGTTTTTTGAAAACATGGATTTGGACTGGGATGTCCAACAAGCACATGATCAGGTGTCCACATACTTTTGGCCCTATAGTGTATTTTACATTCACTTTAATCACATATATCTGAATGTACATAACATGTCATGATGGTTTCATTCATATCATCTCTTCTAGCACTGCTGCTTCATCTCAAACCTTCATTCTACTAGTGAGATGTTTCATGTGCTGATGAGAATCCCTGTTCCACAGTGAGGAGAACACCACAAAGAGAGGAACATGCTCAGTACTGTAGTGCTTTGTAGATGATGATGTTCAGTGGAGTGCAGCTTTAGCAGCTCTGCAGATGTTCTCAGATCAGTGTGTGTTTCAGAGAACTTCCTCTACAGCTGAGGGAGGTTTTTGTACCAGCAAATAACACTGTGTGATGGGAATGTAAGCCTGCTGACAGTAATAATCTCCTGCATCTTCAGCCTGAACTCCAGTGATTTTTAGAGTAAATTCTGTACCAGATTGACTTCCACTAAAATGTCCAGGAATCCCAGACTGACGAGTAGTTGCACCATAGATCAGGAGTTTAGGAGCTTCTCCAGGTTTCTGCTGGTACCAGGCGAGGTTGCTGTAAATGCTCTGACTGGCTCTGCAGTTGATGGTAACAGTTTGTCCTGGAGAAACCGAGTGAGATCCTGGAGTCTGAGTCATGATGATTTCTCCAAACGACTCTAAAGAGAAGAAGAGAGAAAAGTTGAAGGTGATAAAGAGACGGTGATGTTGAGCGCTGATGTTGGAGGACTGATATGAAGATAGTAAATAAACAGTGAATCTCACGTTGAGTGAGGAGGCCGAGTGTATTCAGCAGTAGAATCAGAACCTTCATCATTGTGCTGCGTCTCAGTGAGTCTGAAAGTCCTGAACCCAGTCTGATCAGAACTACAGCTCTTATAGTGTGTGTGTGTGTGTGTGTGTGTGTGTGTGTGTGTGTGTGTGTGGAATCACTGGAGTGGAACAGAGGTTTTTGTACGACGGCTTCATTAGAATGTATCACTGTGCTACACTTTTGGTGGAGGAACCAAACTCATTGTAAAAAGTAAGTAGTTTTATTTCTTCTAAATCAAAATATTTGTAATTGATAACAATAAATATACAGTAACTGTAATATGGCTTAATATTAAGACGGCTTAATATTAAAGACTGAATAAATGTGCAGGTGTTTTTGATGGTAAATATAAAGTTGGTCTCTGGTTGATGAAGTTTGGTGTAAACTGGTACGAGTGACTGGTGCTGATGTAAAATCCAGACGAATGCTGCTGTGTGTTTGTGCTAAACAATGAATATTTCTGTAATCAGCTACAGTCATGTGAAAAAGTTAGGACACCCCATGAGAACCTTTGTCTTTTTGAACATATTTAAACATAATCAACAGTTGAGCTTCATGTGAACAGTACTGAGAGATTGAGGTTATATATTTGATATATTTTATATATTTGAGCACAACATGTCTTCTGTTACTGTGCCCAAATAATTCAACTTTGGATTCATCTGTCCAAAGCACATTGTTCCAGAAGTCCTGGTCTTTGTCTTGGTGTTTCTCTGGTAAACTTTAGTCCTGCCCTGATGTATTTTGACAGCAAGGGTTTCCTTCTTGCACACCATGAAAATCAAACATGTGCAGTCTCTTTCTGATGGTAAATGTATGTACCTTGACATCAGCTGTGGCAAGAGCTCCTGTAGGTCCCGTGATGACATTGTAGGATTATTGGATTTTTGACACATCTTGTGGTCTGGTCTTGGGCTGAACTTGCTAGGATGGACTGACCTAGCCATGTTGGCGGTTGTTTTAAATGTTCTCCACTTGTAAATTATTTTCTAATTGTTTTGAGATCTTTTTAAATCCCTTCCCAGACTCATATGCATCTACAAGCTTCTTTCTGAAGGCCTCAGAAAGCTCTTTAGATCTCACCATGGTGATACCACTCACTTCAACAATCGAGAGCAAACCAAACTAATGTCTGAGCTTTAAATAAAACTCCAGTGTTCTCTAACGATGGTCTAATCATTACAGCTGATGTGGTGACCTGATTCTAATTTTAGACATTTTAAGTAGTAATAAATGTGGGGTTGTCCTAACTTTTTCCTCACAATAATATTCATTTTTGTTTATTATACTGTATTTTACAGCTTGTGTTCAAAATTATTTTTTCAATTTTATTTGTTTAATGATATAAGCTCCATCTCTCAGTAATATTCAAATGAAGCTCAAATGTCCATTTGTTTAAATATGTTCAAAAAGACAAAAGTTCTCATGGGGTGTCCTAACTTTTTCACATGACTGTACATCTGGTGTTGAATGCTAAAGTAATAAGAGTTGATATTGAATCTGTGCTAACAGAAGCTTGCAGATGTTTCTACTGAACTGCAGTGATGTGAGAACAGTGTGCAGCAGCACTGCATTGATGATTGAACACAGATGAAGGTTTCCAGTCTGGATGCTTAATAAGCAGTAAGGAGGAAATGATGTGGAAACGTTTCTAAATGGGACTTTTTGTTCTGTTTCTCCTGTACAGCCGGTCCCACGGTGAAGCCGTCCGTGTCTCTGCTCCCTCCCTCCTCTCTGCAGCTGTCTGAGGGATCGGCCTCGCTGCTCTGCCTGCTGTCTGGTTACTCTCCACAGGGGGCGCTGGTGAGCTGGACGGTGGACGGCACAGTGCTGGAAGACGGGGTGGTGACCGGAGCAGAAGAACTGAAAGGGGGCAGTTGGAGGCGTGGCAGCACCCTGACCCTCAGCAAAGCACAGTGGGAAAAGGGGGAGGAGTTTGGCTGTAAGGTCTCTCACGGTGGCGTCGATCATCCCGTCGTATTCAGAAAGAACCAGTGTGAAGGCTAGCAGCTCCCAGATAGAACTGAACATGGAGACACTTCCACATGCTTCTACAATGGAGTTTCAGTTCTACACAATGCTGCATTTCTGTCTTTCCTCTGTTCAGTGTCCTGTTGCTCTTCCTGTAGTTTTGCTGTGCTGAAATAAAGCTTGATTTTGGACATTGTCTGGTCTTTTCTTCTAGTTCATCATCATGATGAGTGTTAGGAGAGAAGATCTTTAGCTGGAGATTCAGTGCTGTGTGTTGTGCTTCAGTGAGTTTGGATGAAGGAAGTTGAACATCTGGTGAAAGTGCTGCTCTATTCTGGGAGAAAGCAGATCACTCAGCCATCTTCATGCAAATCTCACTTTCACCCCCATGTTCTCTCACTTTAGCTTCTACTCATTATAATTAGCTGATTTTGGTTGGTTGTTGGGGGGCTGGTTTCACTTCTTAAAATTAATGCTGCACCCATTTAGAAATGTGAATAAACACTTGTTGTTGTAACATTTTGCCACCTATAAATAAATCATGAAGAACCATCACACACACACACACACACACACACACACACACATTCATGTACTTACTAATGAGTCACGTACTGATGTAATACTGCCACCTTGTGGATGTGTTACATCAAAGTAAATCTAAAAATATGTGGACACTTGACCTGAACAATTTAACGATAGCCATTAATATAGAGTGATAATTACAGGAGAGGTTTTTGACATTTCAGCTTTTTTGGCCAAAGAGCTTTTGTAAAATCAGGCACTGATGTTCAGAACCAAGGTTAAAGGTTAGGGGTGTTGGGGTGGGTAACATTCGGAGGGGGAACAGAACCTGCTGAAGTCAAAGGAGAAAGACAAGTTACCAAAAGTTTATGGACACCGTGATATTTTACCTAACACACATTTACTCTCAAATTAGTGCACTACTTATGGTGGTTAGTACTGTACTCACTATGTAGTATACAGTATCCAATCAGACATGATCTTTTAGCTTTAGCCTTTAGAAACTTAGCATATAGGCTACAATACAGGTCACATGTGCAGTTTTAATATCAGTCTCGGTGTCATTAAGCTCTTACTGATTTATTTAAAAAGAACTCAAACTGAGGTTTCATGTAGAGACCATTAGCACACAGTTAAAAGCTAGCAGTTAGCTTATATTAGCATAGCAGTTAGCAGGTATAAACCTTGTGCTGGTGATGGTGAGATGATTGACTTTTTAATTTAATGTTAATTAAATTCTAACATGACAAGAAATCATAACTACATTTTATTGAAGAACATTTATTTATTATTTCTCATCATGTGTGTTGTAGACTAACAGTGATATATATGATTGATATGTAACCATAGTAACCAGTGAGGTAACTTATGGAGAGGACGATGATCTACCTCATCATCAGTGTTCTAGTAGAAGCTGTACACATGGTTCAAGTCCATCAAAACATTAACATCATCACCTCTGGAATTTGGTTTCTAGTACACTGTAAAACATTTCAAGTCTCTCCAACTTAAAAATTCTTAGTGACTTGTTGCATCTAATTTTTTTAGTTGGCCTAATTTAAGTTCTCTGAAATGCATAATTTAAGTTCTGCTGACAACCATATAATGTAGGACCAACTAAAAAAAAATAAGTTGTCAATGAAATTCATCAAATACATCTTGTTGGTCCAACAATAAATTTTCAATTCTGTCAACTAGATTTGTTTAGTCCAGTTAATTATTAATTAGTATCAAAGTAAATGTAAAACATACTGAATAAGTGAACACTGCATAGCAAATGTACATTCTTAACAAATACATTTTATTTGCATGTATCATATAAACAATACATTTTTTTTAAACATTCAGCATTCACAAGTGTCACGCATGACTACGATTCCCAGAGTGCAGTAGATGAACGTACGGAACTGTTGACATGCGCTGAATACCAGACGGACGCATTTCAGCGACCTCCCTCTCCTGAGTTCTAGTCACACACCTGTGTGCACTTTGCCAATTAAGAATGTTATTTAAGGCAGCGCAATCTGCTACCAGATTGCGAAGTATTGCCAATTCTTGTGGTATACCGAGCGTTTCTCATAGTTCTGTTAGTCTTTATCATGTATGACCCTTTTCTTACTGTTTTTGGATATCGATTTTTGGATTCTCCTTGGCTTGTTTATTCGGGTATTGGTTTTCGGCATCGGACTTTTGTATTCGTTTTTGACCTCTCTTAGCCTCGTGTTTTTGGATTTGTTTGCTGTGTTTGTGCACTTTATTAAACTGCTTGGATCTTTTTCCGCGAGCGTCTGTCCACTTTTTACTCAGCGTGACAGAATACTTCGCCACATCATGCAGACGGCGGACCCAGAAAAGATCATCAATGCAGTTTCCACGCAAGGACAGATGTTAGGTGAGCACCACACTGTTATTGAAAATCTCTCACGTTCAGTTGAGAGTTTATCTCAACAGCAGACCCTTCAGCATTCTCATACAGTCCCTGACAGAAGTTCTGTCGCTTATCCATGTTGTGGAAACAAAAGCTTATAACCTGACTTTAAATTCATCCATTGGTTTTAGAAATGACTCATATGAAAGCTGAAACCCTCCCAAATGAGGTTTAATTTACGAAAATAAATTTGCTTCACTGCAGAAATATTGATCATTTAATGAACACAGAAAGGTCAGATTTTGGCAAGACAAAAGTTTTGTCGCCCACAGAAAGTAATGTGAAAATCAAACAAATAATTTACTTCAAATACAAAGATATGTTTCATAACATTGGTGAATGAAGTTGTGGTGCTATTAGAGCCATATTTAATATTTTGTGTGACTTCCATGAGCTTTAAGGACTGCATCCATGCGGTTCCACAATGATTCATACAATTTATTGATGAAGTCATCAGGAATAGCAAAGAAGTTCATCAAGATTCTTTGGTTTTGTCTTCCAAGCTTCCTCTTTCATCCTACCCCAAACATGCTCAATGATGTTCATGTCTGGTGACTGGGCTGGCCAGTCCTGGAGCACCTTGATCTTCTTCGCCTTGAGGAACTTTGATGTACAGATGGATGTATGAGATGGAGCACCATCCTGCTGCAAAATCTGACCCCTTTTATGATTGGGAATGTAAGAGGTAGCTAATACTTCTTGATATTTTAGGCTATTGATATTGCCTTCCACCTTGCAAATGTTTCGCACACCCCCATACTGAATGTAACCCCAGACCATGATCTTTCCACCACCAAACTTAACAGTTTTCTGGGTGAATCTTGGATCCATACGGGCTCCAGTAGGTCTCCTGCAGTATTTGCGGTGGCTGTGGTGTAATTCAACTGAAGATTCATCTGAGAAATCCACCTTCTGCCACTTTTCCAGCGTCCATCCGTTTAGCAGGCTGTGGGCCTTTTAATTGCCTTTTGTTTAGTGCTGGCTTCTGGGCACTGATTCGACCATGGAGGCCATTTCGAGACAGAATCCTACAAACTGTTCTAGTTGACACAGGGACTTGAGGTGACCAGGCCTGGTGGAGCTCTGCTGCAGTGGAAGAGGGGCTGGCTTTGGATTTTCTAACCAACAAACGTTCCTCCTTAGCAGTTGTCTTGCGGGGTCTGCCGGACCTGGGCTTGTCAAAAACATCTCCAGTCTCTTCAAATCTTTTTTTAATTCTTTGTACTTGACGCTGAGACACATTAAAGGTGCCAGCCACCTCTGCAGTGGATCTGGTCTTCAGCCTCTTGATAATCAAGGCTTTGGTCGCAGGGTGGATTTTTGGCATGTTGTCAGAGGTGAAGTTGCAGTTCAAGTGAAGGTCTGGGGTGCTGGGGTTCTTTTTATACACACCCACTAATTAACCGATCAATTAGTGAGCACAGGTGAGGCTGTAAACTAGGATTGGGTGCATTATATGACAAGGCGACAAAACTTTTGTCTTGCCAAAATCTGACCTTTCTGTGTTCATTAAATGATCAATATTTCTGCAGTGAAGCAAATTTATTTTTGTAAATTAAACCTCATTTGGGAGGGTTTCAGCTTTCATATGAGTCATTTCTAAAACCAATGGATGAATTTAAAGTCAGGTTATAAGCTTTTGTTTACACAACATGGATAAGCGACAGAACTTCTGTCAGGGACTGTATGGAACGCATTGCGGACCAATTGAAGGAATTGTCTACCTTTTTGCTGGGGTCTCGTCCTTCCACTTCTTTGGTCACTCCCACACCTGCGGACGCCTCGCCTAACCAACAGGAATCTTTCTATCCTGTTAGTGCACCGGATAAGTACGATGGGGCGTTTGATAAGTGCAAGGGGTTTTTGTTGCAATGCTCGTTGTACTTTAGTAACACTCCTCCCCGTGCTGATCAAGCCCGCATTTCGTTTTTAATATCATGTTTGACTGGCAAAGCTTTGGAATGGGCCACAGCAGTCTGGCCTAAAGTACAAAGGTACACCTATACTCAGTTTGAAACGGAGTTTAGAAACATTTTTGACCGTCCTCACGGGGGTCGTTCCTCTGGTGAACTTTTGTCACTATTATCTCAAGGTAATCGATCTGTGGCAGACTATGTTTTAGAGTTTCGTACCATGGCTGCAGATAGTGGCTGGAATGAGCCGGCATTACGAGTAATTTGTCGGAATGGATTGAACACGGACATTCTGAAGGAGTTGGCATGCAAGGATGAGGATTTAACTTTGGAAGAACTTTATAATTTAGCTACTCGTTTGGATCATCTCTTGAATGCACACAAACCAGACCGAATGGCTACAAGACTTGTGAGGAAGCACAATGTTCCTGCACAGCCGCAGGGGTATCAAGAATGGGAGTTTAACCCTCGAAGCTCTGCTGATCCAGAGAACCTCATGCAGTGTGATTCTACACGTTTAACCCCGGAGGAGAGATGTCGTCGATTTTATGAGGGCTTGTGCTTGTACTGCGGTGAGTCTGGACATCAGATGCGCAACTGCCCTGTAAATCCACAACGATTGGCGCCGACCGCAGGAAAGCGCGTGGAGAGAACTCCATGTGCTAATGTGGTGAGTATTCCCACTAAGGGGTTGGTATCACGATCATTTCTCCTCCCTGTTACGTTAAACTGCCCAAGTGTTGCCTCTGTGTGTGTTTTTCCAGCGTTAATTGATTCCGGTGCCGAGGGAAACTTCATCAACGCACGCATTGTGGAACAGCTGCGCATTCCCACACAAGCATTAAGGGCAAGCCTTACCCTTTCAGCTCTGGATGGTAATCCGGTAGGATCGGGATGGTATCACAAGTGACTGTTCCCATCAAGATGGACACAAGCGCTTTACATTCTGAAAAGATAAGTTTTTTTGTGTTAGATACGGCTGAATATTCTATTATTTTAGGGTTACCCTGGTTAAGAAAACATGATCCATTGATTTCATGGGCAAGGTCGGAACTTTTAACATGGTCTCCTTATTGCATGAGACATTGCATTAATAAACCTAAGCTAGCATTACATGCTACTTTAGTGGAAAGTCCTGAGAGGGAATGCAAAATAGATGTTCCGGTAGAATATTCTGACCTTAGTGAAGTTTTTAGTAAGGTAAAGGCTACCGAGTTGCCTCCTCATCGCCCCTATGACTGTGCGATTGAACTCCTAGAAGGAGCCACTCCTCCCAAGTCACGCATATACCCACTTTCTCAAGCGGAGCGGCAAGTTATGAACGAGTACATTCAGGAAGCTCTTCAACAGGGTTTCATTCGTCCCTCCTCTTCTCCAGCCTCAGCTGGTTTCTTTTTTGTAGAGAAAAAGGAAGGGGGTCTCCGGCCGTGTATTGATTACAGGGGTTTGAATCTGGTTTCCAAAGGATACCCGTATCCTTTGCCTTTGGTACCAGTAGCCTTAGAACAGCTCCGGGGAGCCAAGTATTTCACTAAGCTTGATCTACGTAGTGCTTATAACTTGGTTCGTATAAGAGAGGGTGATGAGTGGAAGACTGCTTTTAGTACTTGTAATGGTCATTATGAATATCTGGTGATGCCATTTGGGCTCTCTATAGTGCCCTCTGTGTTCCAAGCTTTTATAAATGATGTGCTTAGAGATATGTTGGACCGTTTTGTAATTGCTTATATAGACGACATCCTGATATACTCTCCAGACTATGCAACTCATGTCAGTCATGTTCGTCAGGTGCTTAAGCGCTTGTTAGAGAATCAGCTCTTTGTGAAGAGAGAAAAGTGTGAATTTCATTGCCAATGTATTTCCTTCTTGGGTTACATTATTAGCACAGAAGGGGTTGTCATGGATGACCATAAGGTTGATGCTGTGGTAGACTGGCCTGTTCCTTCCACGATTAAGGAACTACAGCGTTTTTTAGGATTTGCCAATTTTTATCGGCGATTTATTCGAAATTTCAGTACATATTCTGCACCTTTAACTTCTCTTTTGAAGGGGTCACCCAGACGTCTCGTGTGGAATGGTAGGGCAGAGACTGCTTTCAAGAAGTTGAAAGAAGCTTTCACGTCTGCCCCTATCCTCATTCATCCCGATCCCACGAAACCTTTCATAGTTGAGGTTGACGTTTCCGAGGTGGGTGTGGGAGCTGTTCTTTCCCAACACGTAGGAGATCCGGGTAAGATGCATCCTGTGGCATTCTTTTCTCATAAACTAAGTCCAGCCAAAAGAAATTACAGCATTGGAGACCGGGAGCTGCTTGCTGTTAAGTTAGCCCTCGAAGAGTGGAGACATTGGTTGGAGGGTGCTCTTCACCCCTTTATCGTTCTCACGGATCACAAAAATCTTGAATATTTACGTCAGGCTAAGAGAATGAATCCCAGACAGGCACGTTGGTCTCTGTTTTTTTATCGGTTTAAGTTCAAAATCACATTTCGTCCAGGTAGTAAAAATACCAAAGCTGATGCCCTTTCACGGCAGATTATAGGGGAAGAGGAGGCTAGTGTACAAGAGCTTCCAGAAGCAATCCTTCCTAAGAACTGCGTTGTGGCGGCCATTCGTTGGCAGGTTGATGAGGACATTGACAAGGAGCTAGGAAGTATTACTGTACCGGCTCATTGCCCTATGGGGAGAAAGTATGTTCCTTTGGCTTTTCGAGATCGCCTCATTACTTGGGCTCATTCGTCATTATCATCTGGGCATCCAGGGGAAACTCGAACTCAACAGTTGTTAGCTAATCGGTACTGGTGGGAGAGTATGTCCTCTGATATTCATAAATTTGTGTCCTCATGTTCAACTTGCTCTCAATGTAAAACTCCCAAGGCATTACCAGCTGGGAAGCTAGTGCCACTTCCAGTTCCTGCGCGTCCTTGGTCGCATGTTGCGATTGACTTTGTGACGGACCTGCCACCTTCTCAAGGGTATACTACGATTTTAACAGTGATTGATCGCTTTTCGAGAGCCGTACGGTTCATACCGTTTGCTAAGCTTCCCACAGCTTTTGAGACTGCAGAGGCGTTGTTTCACCATGTTTTCCGCTTTTTTGGCATACCTGAGAACATTTTGTCAGACCGAGGAGCACAGTTTACCTCCAGGGTGTGGTCCGCTTTCTTTGAACACATGGGGGTAACAATCAGTTTAACTTCTGTATACCATCCTCAAACTAATGGGCAATGTGAACGTGCTAATCAAGAACTAACCAAGTTTCTCAGACTGTATTGTTATGAAAATCAATTGGATTGGTCTCATTTTCTTCCCTGGGCAGAGATTGCCCAAAACTCACTCACCAGCTCAGCCACAGGATTAACACCTTTTCAGTGTGTTCTGGGGTATCAGCCTCCGCTCATGCCATGGACAGCAGTGAGTACGGATGTTCCAGCAGTGGATGAGTGGATGAAGAGGAGCGAGGAGGTTTGGGAGTTCACTCATCGGCGCATTGAACAAGTCTTGCGGAGAAACAAGGTCCAGGCGGACAGACGGAGAGGGGAAACTCCAGAGTTTAGCCCCGGGGATAGAGTATGGCTGTCAACACGTGACTTCAGGTTTGAAGAGGGAAGTAAAAAACTTGTTCCTAAATTTGTTGGTCCTTTTATGATAAAAGAAAAGATTAATGAGGTCACTTACAAGCTGGACCTACCACAAAACTATCGAGTCTCACCCTCTTTTCATGTGTCTCTCCTTAAGTCAGTCATTCCGGGTCCTCTGGATGAGGTTTTGCCGGACGAGTCACCACCTCCTCCAGCTATGATTGAAGGGACCTCGGTGTATGCTGTGCGTAGACTGCTTGACTCCAGGAGAAGGGGTAACCAATTACAGTACCTCGTGGACTGGGAGGGCTACGGCCCAGAGGAGAGGAGCTGGGTTCCAGCACAGGACATTATGGACCCTACCCTGGTGGCCGAGTTTCACCACAACCACCCGGGTAAACCAGCCCCTCGTCCCAGAGGTCGTCCCAGGAAGCAGTCACAAGAAGCTTCGCAGAACCAGCACCTACGCAACTCAGGTGGTCGGCCTGGTGGTGGTCGTCGTGGTCGTCCTCGAGCCTCGGCTGTATCGGACTCCTTGAGGGGGGGTATTGTCACGCATGACTACGATTCCCAGAGTGCAGTAGATGAACGTACGGAACTGTTGACATGCGCTGAATACCAGACGGACGCATTTCAGCGACCCCCCTCTCCTGAGTTCTAGTCACACACCTGTGTGCACTTTGCCAATTAAGAATGTTATTTAAGGCAGCGCAATCTGCTACCAGATTGCGAAGTATTGCCAATTCTTGTGGTATACCGAGCGTTTCTCATAGTTCTGTTAGTCTTTATCATGTATGACCCTTTTCTTACTGTTTTTGGATATCGCTTTTTGGATTCTCCTTGGCTTGTTTATTCGGGTATTGGTTTTCGGCATCGGACTTTTGTATTCGTTTTTGACCTCTCTTAGCCTCGTGTTTTTGGATTTGTTTGCTGTGTTTGTGCACTTTATTAAACTGCTTGGATCTTTTTCCACGAGCGTCTGTCCACTTTTTACTCAGCGTGACAACAAGCATCAAACAAATGACAAGTTATACATGTTAGTGTGTAATTGAAACAATTTACATTAGAAAATGTAAGTAGAGCCTAAATGTAGTGTAGTGGGGCAGGTTGTCCATTACTACTTCTTCTTCAATTACAACTGCAACATTGACTGCACTGGACAGATAAAACAGCAAACTCTTCTTCACCACTTCAAGAATCCACGTTTTCATGTTCTTTGTGGTCCTGTAATGCTTCTGTATCCTCTGGAACACAATAATAATATCAGAGCCTCATTTATGTGTAAGAAATTGCATATTAACACAAGCACTGACATACTAATAAAATGGTACTTGTAGTACATCAGTCAGCACGTAAAAATCAAACTGAAGTAAGAAAGGTTTACTTAGATTCCCCAGAGAGTAACATATTATAGATAAAAATATCTATACACCATGGTTTGTTAACCACGTTTATAAAAGTGAAGTCACCGTTTCACACACGCATGTGGATGCAGAAGCATCTGACAGCAGCATCCAGCTGCTTTAACGTTATTTACAATCCAGTAACTCAACAGACTTCCAAAATATTTTAGTAAAATGCAGAGTAACGGTCCAAGAGTCGGTTCGCTAACAGTGTAAGAGTCGGTTCGCTAACAGTGTAAGAGTCGGTTCCTTAATAGACACGGCTAGTGGTGAAAAGTTCGTTTTACGGAACCGATTCTTTAATTTGACTCAGATGTTACAAGGCTGTACAGAGTTAACTATAATAATAACAAAAACTATTTTATTTGAGGTATTTTTTAAAAAACACTGGATGTAACTGCTACCTGATTTAAGGTGGAACGGTGAAGTTCAGCAACAAGCTGCAGGTGCTCGATTTGAACAGCCCCAATGAATCATTTGAATCAGATGAAAATAAATAAACAGTCAGACGAATCGATTCAGTAACTCTATCACTAGTTTGATACGGTGTTTTATCACAGTTTAACAGACTCTGTCTATAGTTATTTAGTATTCAGCACAAAGTAAAAGAAGTAGTGGTGGCATGTGGAGTTACGTTTAAAAGCATATTAAAATGATGGAAACGTCCTCTGTGCAGCTTTCAGTTCATCAATTCAAAATCAAACAAACCACAGAGTTGTTCAGATTCGTTAAACCCTCCACCTTAACATGAATAAGATGTAATGATGGGTCATTCTATAATTTGGGGTACATTTCACATCACCAAAAAAGTACAAAAACAATGTTCTCTCTCAACAGAACAATCAGTGGTTCAAGTTAATATATTCCTTTAGTGTGACATATCCACTAGTTGCAAAGCTTAAACATTATTATTATTTTTTTTTATTTAAAAGGGACAGTAGATGTAGACTACTAGGTAACTTAGTTGACAGGTAACATAGTTGACAATTTCCCTATTTTGACCCATAACTTCAGTGGTAGACCTTGCCTGGCTGACCACATGTCATTTCTTGAACAGAATAACGTTTAATTTGAACATACATTTGAATAAAAATTATAAAAAAAAATTGTAACCATAACAATGTATGTAACATAGTTGACAGTCAATTAATACACTCATTGACAATGTTCTATTATAGATGAAATATTTAAAAAAATAAGAGGACATTCACCACAGTTTGTTTAATATACCCTCCACAGAGAACAATGATATCATGTAATGCTGGTCACATAGATTTAGAACAAACCATTTTTGAGTTGCTGAGTGGAGTTCTGTTAGTAACATAGTTGACAAAACTTTTGTGGACATTAATAAATAAAGATATTTAAATTATTTAAAAGAGAAACTCAATTTAAAAAATATTATTTTTCTTTAGTATTTAAACTTTTGAAATAAATAAAAAAATAGATGTTGTTGCCCTTAATAATTTTATTCATTATTTTGAAACCAAGGCACCCTCAACTTAAAAAACAGACACAGCAAAAATTCATTCATTCATTTAGGAACATCATGACAAATTTCAAGCTAAATGAAGCATAGGATGCACATAATGTTTTTGTGATATTACAACATGTTTTCCATTAATAGGTAAAATATGACATTTTTAAAGAAAAGTTAGAATAAATATAATTATTATCATTGGACATGGAATGTACCCCAAATTATAGAATGACCCTGATGTTAAGATACTTACTGTTTGTTTGAAATCTTCTCGTTAATATAAAACGGTTGTTTGAAAGTCCTCTTCTCTCCATAAAAACTGGTGTGGACGTCTTGTCCCTCTGGAGCGCATGAAGCAGAAGTTTCCTCATTCTCACTGTTGCTCACCCAAATTAGTTTTTTTTATTGGACTTGAAATGTTGAGTGAAAACAGTTGTACTTGTTTACTAAACCTAACATTTTAAGTTGAAGAGTAAAACTACTACAGCTGACGGCACAACACATTTTTTGATTTTGGACCAACTATTTCCATAATTCATGTTGTGCCAACATCTATTTTTACATTCTCAGAACATAACCAAACAAGGATTTTTTTACAGTGTAGGAGTTTTGAGTCGAGTTAAGGTTTCATCATCACTGGAATCATCTGATGAGGATGGAACATCTTTTATTCTTTTTCTTCTTCGCTTCACAGGTCTCTCTACAGATGGGTCATCTAGTGTACGCATCTGTGTAAATGAGTAAGTGAAACATAGTTTTGCCCCCGATTCCATTTTTGTTATTACCTTTTGTGATTCTGGAACAATTTTTGGTAAGGGTGAGTACAGCAGTAAGCAGTACAGCAGTAAGCTCATCTTCACTTTCATGAGGCCAAACATCTGACTCTTCTGCCCCAGAACCCTCATGTGACTCTTCCATGAGCCCTTCTCCTGCAGATCCTTCGTTGGCCAGAATCTGCTGGGTGTGGGTCTGCTCCTCACTCATTATGCTCGGATGACCACCGTTTACCCGCTGACCGCCGTTCTCCATTTGACCCTCCAGGTTTTGAACTTGCTCGTGCCCAAGGTGCTCCGTGCCTTCAGTGTCTCCATGGCCTGGGTCTTCTACTTCCAGAGAGTTCAGAACCTTTTCATTTTTTTCCTCGTGCACAACCTGTTGATGAACGGCTATTTGTTTGCTCAGGGACTTCAGCTCCATGGACAATGTGGAAAGGACCAACTTCATGACGGATTGGCTGATGCGAATGTGTCTGTCCGAGTCGTACTCTCGTAAGTAGGTGAGAAATTTCTGAACGCTGAATATGTATTGCCTCTGTGTCGTTACTGATTTAGTCGCCTGGGTCTGAAACCACAGTTTCCATCTTTCCTGATTTCCAATGAAGGACAAATCTCTACTGATGTGTTTCTTTCGATTCCACATAAAGTTAAAAAATTTGGTGACATGACTCCTTGACTGAGCAACATTATCTCTTTTCTTAGTGTCTGGTCTGCTTCCCTCATGAAATCTCTGGAACTTTGTCAGTACCACTTCAATTGCTGGCTCTTTCTTTGAAATGCCGTCCGAGTCGTTTGAGTCGCAGGCTGCACCCAATTGTTCTTGGAGTTGTGTCAAATTCTTGTGTGCAGGGGCAAGATTCAATGGTGACATGAGCTCCTCTGTTCTTTTGCTTCCAGGTTGCTGTGCAGAAGTTTTGAGTCGAGTTAAATGTTATATCTATTTTAAATTAAAATGATGTAAGGAATTAACAGCCCATGTCCTGTACCAGAACGTTGTCACTTTATTTTTCCAATATTGCAGATAACAAAGCACATATTTCAATTTCCAGCTGGATCATCAAAAAAATGATGCACTTTCTTTAAAAAAAAAATCTCTTCATCCATCTCTCTTTGTATGATCTTTAGAAGGGACACAAAGTTGTAAATTGTCATTCCCTTTTCTTTGCACTGTTTCAGAAGCCCTGGATCTGCACAGAGGACTTTGTTGATCGTGGCATGAGAGATGTGCCCATTCCACATGCCCATGAAGTCAGTCCTGATTTTAGCCTTAAAGTGTTCATCATATTCAAATCGCCGCCGTTTGCACGAGGTCTTTTGCAAGGGTTAGGTCAGGGTCACGCAGCAGGGTTTTTCTGAGATTGTCATTACTGATACCACACACGAGTCTATCTCTGATGAGCTCCTCTTGTAAAACACCAAAATTGCAGCTTTTAGCTTTGATTTTGAGATCACTGACATATGATTCAATGGACTCACCTGGTCTTTGAGACCTTGTGTTAAATTTGTGACGTTCCATTGTGACATTCGTTTGTGGGGCGCATATTTCACGGAATTTTCTCTTCAGACAGACAGGGTCTTCTCTGTTCTCTGCTGGAGTTATAACATTGCCGTTATCACCTTCTTCTCTCACCTCTGGTGCGTAAACAAACGAGCATTCGCGTTCTATTGCTTCTGGGCCAGCGAGGTTGAGCAGGATGTACGCTTGTGTTCGTAGCGGTTTGTCTGCGTGTGCAGCTGCGATAAATATGTCATATTCCTGCTCGAAAATGCGCCAGTTTTCAGCGATATTCTCGTTAAATACGAGGGAGTCCGGTCTGCGAAACTCTCCTGCCATGCTGCGGTGTAAACTGTCAGTTTATTAGCACTTGTTACTCACGGCAAACTTTTTTTTTCTTTTCTTTTGGTCTTTATGACGCATTCGCTCTTCCTTTCGTTTTGTCCACTAGCTTCTGACACCATGTCGAGTGCTATGAATTAAGAAATGACTCTTGTCTAACTGAAACAAAACTGATTTATTATGTGCAACATCAGCTTGCAGATATGCAGAACATGCGAGTGAGCCGGGTGCGTTCCAATCACATACACAGAGGCGGGAATAAGGGTACACACTTTAAAGTGCACTTAACTAGCAATATACTGTATATATAAATAGACAGTTGCTCTACAGATATGATGACATAACTAAAAATGGTTTTTATTTAGCTACAATAACAGAATTTAGACTTAGCATGTATGCTAATATAATTCAGTGTGGTCAGTCATATTGAGAACATTAACATTTACCTCAGATATGATGGCAGATAACTAATAATGTTTTTTATTTAGCTACAATGACAGAATTTATACTTAGCATGTATGCTAATACAATTCAGTGTGGTCAGTTATATTAAGAACATGAACATTTACCTCAGATATGATGACAGATAACTAATAATGGTTTTTATTGAGCTACAATAACATAATTTATACTTAGCATGTATGCTAACACAATTCAGTGTGGTCAGTCATATAGAGAACATTAACATTTACCTCAGATATGATGACAGATAACTAATAATGTTTTTTTTATTTAGCTACAATAACAGAATTTAGACTTAGCATGTATGCTAACACAATTCAGTGTGGTCAGTCATATTGAGAACATTAACATTTTGATGACAGATAACTAATAATGAGTCGGCCATGAGTTAGAAGCTGCTGAAACATGGCTGACACTGTCCACAATCGAGCAAGCTTCACATCATCATGGACTCAGATGCTATTAGGTAAGAAAGTAGCTGCAGCTTTAAACTGGAGAGAGTTTAGAGGATATCGAGTCTCTTCAGCTGTGATGAATATCAGGATCATTTCTGTGATGCACTTCGGTATCTCGTCCTGTCTTGAACCTCCACCTCCATCACACCAACCTCCTGCGTTCCTCCTTCACCACATCCTAAACCTCCTCTCTGGTGTTCCTCTACTACTCCTGCATTCCTCCTTCACCACATCCTAAAACCTCCTCTCTGGTGCTCCTCTACTACTCCTGCCTGGTGGCTTCATGCTCAGAACTCTTCTCCTCATGTAACTTTTATTTCTCCTCTGAACATCTCAAACTCACCTTACTAACTTTGTCTTTGAAATATCCTTCCTGCGCTGTACCTCTAATGAACTTGTTCTTCATCTCTGCAGCATCTTCATCTCTGCCACCTCCACCTCCCTCTCCTGTATTTTAGTCAGTGCCACCGCCTTCAGGTCCTACACCGTACCAGACCTCACCAGTCATGTAGTCCATCCTTCCTCATTCCTGCCCTTAACACCATATCATATGAAGACCAGCAGTGAGGTTCAAAGTGGAGGGGGAACTGCATCATGGGCCAGCTCTGAGTCTGGCTTTACACTACTTCTCCATCAACACACCATAATGCTGCTCACAAATCCTCACCTATCTTCTCAACCTAGCTTTTTTCTCTTCTCCAGATCTTCATGCTGAGGCTGATGAACTTTATTCCTTTGTAGATGCTGCAGCTCTGCACATCACCCTGATTCTTAAAAACTGGAACAATTACGCTTCCTCTTCACTCCTCAGGCATCCTCGTACATTCCATCATTATGTTCATCTGCTTAAAAACTCCACCACCATCTCTCCTAAACATCTTCATGTCTTCACCATGTGATCTGAGCCAACTGCCTTTCCACTCTTCATTTTCTTTTTAGCTGCCCTCACTTCCTCCTTGCTAATCCAAGACACTCTCTGGCTCACCATCTGTACGTTCTCCAACCTTCTCTCTCCAATTTTCTTCATTCATCATCATCTCAATAAACTCTTTCCATCTTCTCAGAACACTGTCCTCATTTATCAGCACATTCCCATCTGCATCCTTTATTATTCTAACTCTCTGTTCTACTGTCTGGTAAATCCCTCCAATCACCTTCCTTAGTCTCCAACTTCTAATTCAGCTCACCATACATCCTTTACTCAGCCTTCACCACTCCTCTCTCTGCCTTACTCCACATCTCCTCGTACTTCTGTCCACTCTCTTCGCCTTTCTGGAGATACCAGGTATTTTTTGGCAAGTAAATTTTTTTTGCACTTACACCTCAAGTCTCTTTTACTTTGTTTCTGTGTCTGCACCAAGTATTTTACTAGCTGATTCCTCTGCCACTTCATTGGTCATATCCCAGTTGTACGGCACCCTTTTACCATTACGATCTTCTTTTAACCATCTAATCCTTGGTTCTAGAAGCTGATGCCAGTGAGGTAGGCTGCCACCACAACTGCTCTGACCCTTTTTGGCTATTTATTTTTTATTTTGTGCTCTTTTATTGGCTCTTAACTTCTTTTCTTTTTACTAGTTTCTTTAGCTAGAGATGCCAAAAGTCTGCCCTCTTTCAGAGCAACAAAAATACCTTACCCAGTTCAGGGAAGAAAGGAAAAGAAACGTGTGGAAAAGAAGTTGAGGTCTAGAAGAAAAGAATCTTTAAACTTCTGAGATCCACCGAATAAAATTTAAACCTCTAGAACAACTCAGTTGTGTTCACATTTATAGAGAAGTGACACTAATAACAGCAACATATAAAATATCTCTTTATTAAAATTAAACTGGTATTATTACCATTACAATCATATTAATTCATTATTAACCTGCAACATCACTAATGTTTATTTCAATAGAAAAACTAAATACAATAAAAACATCAGTGACCACAAAATATTCTACATTTATAAAAGAAAATGTTTTAAAGATTATTTAAAGTTAAAAAAAGGAACTTTTACATGTAGAATTTTAAAGGAAAACTTTCACTCACTCACAAGAAGGATTTATATCAGTCAGTCCACATACTGGTATGTTTTTGGGAGGTGTGATGAAACCCTGCTGATACGGTTTCTCTCCAGTGTGAATGCACTGGTGTGTTTTGAAACCACTCTGACTATTAAAACTCTTCCCACACTGTGAGCACTGATACGGTTTCTCTCCAGTGTGAATGCGCTGGTGTGTTTTGAGATGACTCTGTTGATTAAAACTCCTCCCACACTGTGAGCACTGATACGGTTGCTCTCCAGTGTGAATGCGCTGGTGTGTTTTGACATGACTCTGTCTATTAAAACTCTTCCCACACTGTGAGCACTGGTACGGTTTCTCTCCAGTGTGAATGCACTGGTGTGTTTTGAAACCACTCTGACTATTAAAACTCTTCCCACACTGTGAGCACTGATACGGTTTCTCTCCAGTGTGAATGCGCTGGTGTGTTTTGAGATGACTCTGTTGATTAAAACTCCTCCCACACTGTGAGCACTGATACGGTTGCTCTCCAGTGTGAATGCGCTGGTGTGTTTTGACATGACTCTGTCTATTAAAACTCTTCCCACACTGTGAGCACTGGTACGGTTTCTCTCCAGTGTGAATGCGCTGGTGGCTTGTGAGAGCACTCTGACTATTAAAACTCCTCCCACACTGTGAGCACTGATACGGTTTCTCTCCAGTGTGAATGCGCTGGTGTTTTCTTAGATTACTCGTGGACCTGAAGCTCTTCCCACACTGTGAGCACTGATACGGTTTCTCTCCAGTGTGAATGCGCTGGTGTTTCTTTAGATCACTCTGATTAGTAAAACTCTTCCCACACTGTGAGCACTGATACGGTTTCTCTCCAGTGTGAATGCGCTGGTGTTTTTGTAGATCACTCTGACTATTAAAACTCTTCCCACAATGTGAGCACTGATGCGGTTTCTTTCCAGTATGAATGCGCTGGTGGATTTTGAGATTACTCTGTTGAATAAAACTCTTCCCACACTGTGAGCACTGATACGGTTTCTCTCCAGTGTAAATGCGCTGGTGTATTTTGAGATCACTCTGGAACCTGAAGCTCCTCCCACACAGTGAGCAGACGTTTCCTTTTTGCTGTTTCCCCTGGTGAGACGTGTTAATGCTGACAGGATCAGAGGACGTTTGCTGATTACTGGAGCTTCTGGTGGGCATCAGGTTCTCACGTTCAGTCTTAATCTTCACCAGAGTCTCATATTTAACATCACTGCAGCTCTTCATGTGATCGTGGAAATGGTTGTTCATTTCTGAAACAGAAAACAATACTGAATCAATATTTGTAACACTAGAAATAATAAACATTGTTAGTAAAAGTCAAAAAGGGAATAAAAACTAATAAAAAAGTCAAGGACAAATTGTACCGGATCCAGGCAGGGAAACGTGTTACAGGAACAATAAAATCAGAGGCTTATCAGAGCAGTTTAGAGTGAAATGTGCTCACAAGTGTAAGAAAAAAATGAACCTTATAGCAGGATAATATGGGAAGTCGTTTTAGCTTTTAATCCTCCTTTACTCGATATCAGGAATTCAATTTTTTATATCAGAAAATATTTTTTTACTAGTTAAAATTCTATTCAAATGAGTCTGTTCAAATTTATCCAATAGTAGCTCATTGTGACTGCATGTGGGAGTGTCTCCAAATATTTTGGTAGCCAAGTCTGCAATAAAATCTGAGTTTGATGAATGAATATATAATAAAATGACAATGGATTATATTAAATTGAATAAATTTTCTTAATGTTGGCTTTAAGTGTTTAGCTAATCCCAAAGTAGTTCATATTTTTTAGTTTTGGTTATTGAAGCGCTTTTGTTGTTGCCATCTGTAAGATGACCTCCATAGGTGTCTGGCAACATTACACACATCTGACAGTGATTTTCATCTCTTACACTGTATATACAACCCCTGGCAAAAATTATGGAATCACCACTCTTGGAAGATGTTCTTTCAATTGTTTAATTTTGTAGAAAAAAAATAAATCACAGACATGCCACAAAACTATCATTTCTCAAACTGTCAACCCTCTGGCATTAAGAAACAATAAAAAAAGAAACAAATATAATAGTTGTGGTCAGTCACAATTGCTTTTTTTTAGATCAAGTAGAGGAAAAAAATATGGAATCACTCAAATCTGAGGAAAAAATTATGGAATCATTAGAAAACACTGCACCATTATTACTTTGTTGCACCACCTCTGGTTTTTATAATGGTTTAAACTCTCTGAGGCATGGAGTTAACTAATGACAAACAGTATTCCTTATCAATCTGCCTTCAACTGTCTCTTATTGCTGTTGCCAGATCAGCTTTGCAGGTTGGAACCTTGTCATTGACCATTTTCTTCAATTTCCACCAGAGATTTTCAAATGGATTGAGATCCGGACTATTTGCAGGCCATGCCATTGACATTATATGTTTTCTTGAAGGAAAGTTTTCACGTCCTTTGCCCTATGGCAAGATGCATTATCATCTTGAAAAATGAAGTCATCATCACCAAACATCCTTTCAACTGATGGAATAAGAAAAGCGTCCAAAATTTCAATGTGGACTTTGGCATTTATTGAAGACCATCTCCCCTGTGCCTTTACCCGACATGCAGGCCCATATCATCAACAACTGTGGAAATTAACATGTTTTCTTTAGGCAGTTATCTTCATAAATTTCATTGGACAGACACCAAACAAAAGTTCCAGCATCATCACCTTGCCCAATGCAGATTCGCGATTCATCACTGAAGATCACTTTTATCCAGTCACCCACAGTCCACGATTGCTTTTCTTTAGCCTACTTTAACCTTGTTCTTTTCTTTTTAGGTGTTAATGATGGCTTTTGTTTGGCTTTTCTGTATGTAAATCCCATTTCTTTTAGGTGATTTCTTACAGTTCAGTCACAGACATTGACTCCACTTTCTGGCCACTTGTTTCTCATTTGTTTTGTTGTGCATTTTCTGTTTTCAAGACATATTGCTTTAAGTTTTCTATCTTGATGCTTTGATGTCTTACTTGGTCTACCAGTGCTTCCCTTTTACAACCTTCCCATTTTGTTTGTACTTGGTCCAGATTTTAAACACAGCTTACTGGGAACAACCAACATCTTTTGCGACATTCCACAATGATTTATCTTCTTGAAGGAGTTTTATAATCCTCTCATTTGTTTCAACTGACATATCTTGTGTTGGAACCATGATTCATGACAAGCTGCTTTGTGCAACAGCTCTCCGAGGTGTAAGCACTCTTTTTAAACTGAAGAATAATTAGCAAATCTAATCTGCTGCAGATGTTTTGTTTTTAAACTGCAAATTACAGAGTGATTCCATAATTTTTTCCTCAGATTTGAGTGATTCCATATTTTTTTCCTCTACTTGATCTAAAAAAAGCAATTGAGACTGACCACAACTATTATATTTGTTTCTTTTTTTTAATTGTTTCTTAATGCCAGAAGGTTGACATTTTGAAAAATGATAGTTTTGTGGCATGTCTGTGATTTATTTTTTTTCTACAAAATTAAACAATTGACAGAACATCTTCCAAGAGTGGTGATTCCATAATTTTTGCCAGGGGTTGTATTAACTTATTAAGTATAAAATTGACTGTGATGAAAAACTGTATAACGTTCGTGGAGAAATTCATCGAGAAAGGACGTCTAATCTGGGTGTAATGACTCGTTCCTGATGAAGAGCTCTGTGAATAATTTGTGCTTCAATATCCACTGGATCCTTGTTAGGATTTTTGGAACATAACATCATTATTAAACATCATTATTAAACATAAAATTCAATATGGGAAGTTTTACGGCACTTTCCAAGTTTTACGACATGCATGCCGCATGGCCGCCGCATGGTCTATTGTTCAAAATGGCGGCTGCCATGCTCCCTCCCTGATTCCTACCGAAGGGGGGGGAGGCGGAGCCCTGAGCTTTTTAGACCCCACCTAGGGGGTGGGCGGAGCCTGGGCCTTTTTAGCACATTTCATTGGCTCCAACAGCAGCGGCGGAGGAGGAGCCTAGACTAGTTTAAAAAAGAACGGCGGGCTCAGAGGAGAGCTCTTTTCTTACGTGGTTGTGTTTCTATACTGCAGGAGAAAGGAGCGTCGGCCGGCTTAGCTCTGACATATATTCACAGATCATTTTTACACTTAATAAAGTGTTTTGTAGAGTACTTTCTGGATTCTATGACTGCTTTCTTCAGGACCTTTTGAACTTAAAGATTCATCCTTACAAATGGTAGCAGGAGGATGGTTCAAGAGACCTGAGGTAGCATCAGATCGATTCAGCTGATCAAGGTAAGACCTGGAATTCTGAAAATCTTTTGTACTCAGTACAAGGCGCGCGCCTACTTAAGGTAAACAGACGTTCTCTGTATATATATTAGCTGCATTTATTATTTAGCGTACTGAGTGTGAAAGTGAATCTCGGAATCCGTAAGTGTCTGATTAAATTACTAAAGTATCATTAGATAGTTTAAAACTGTGAATATATGTTGGAGCTAAAATGTATGTGTCCTGATTGCGGAGTTCGAACCAGACCGGTTGATATAAATGTTAAAGGGCGTCATTGTGTTTGGCAGGGCTCCACCCGGAACACCATTGGAGCGAAACGTGTCTGTCTGTTTCAAAAGCAGGGGCGCGTGATTCGAATGATCTAAGTTTTAACGAGTCTGGGACTGAGTTAATGCTATAGATCTCAAATTTTCGAGCGTTGGATCTAGAAGTCTGGCAGTTTAAAAAACGGGATTCTATGATTCGAGCGTTGGAAATATTAGAATCTGGCAGTTTAAAAAACGGGATTCTATAATTCGAGCGTTGTAAAACCTAGAATTTGGCTGCTCAAAGAGCGGGATTCTATGAATGAGCGAGTGTTGGAAATCTAAGAGTCTGGCGGTTCAAAGGACGGGATTCTATGATTTGAGCGTGGAAATCTTAAGGATCTGGCAGTTCAAAGAACGGGGTTCTATGAATAAGATTGTCCTAAAATTCGGACTTGTCTGTTATGGAAGCGGAGTTCGGTTAATTAGACTACTTTAAATTTTAAATTCGGTTCGAAAATAGTACATCAGGAGTTTGTTTGTCAGTGTTTCTGTGTGTATTTGTATGTAACCTTTTGTCTGTCCGCCATTTTGGCTCTGTCTGTCCGCCATTTTGGCTCTGGGTTGCGCAGCGTGGTTTCTTTTGTTCGGCGGCCATTTTGGACCAGAGAGCGCAGCGTGGTTTTCTGTCTATCCGCCATTTTGGCTCTTGGGAACGCAGCGTGCTTTCCCGTCTATCCGCCATTTTGTTTTCTGTCTGTCCGCCATTTTGGCTCTTGGGAACGCAGCGTGGCTTCCCGTCTATCCGCCATTTCGGCTCTTTATGCGCAGCGCATTTCTGTCGGATATCTTTGTCTTTGTATGCCTGGATTGGGTAAGTGCTGCAGTTAATTTTATAATCAAATTTATTTTTATAATCTTAAGATAACTGTGAGTTAAGACAAGTATTTGTTATGGTACCTTATTAAGTGTGTTTTAATGTGGGTAGCGTCATACATCAGTGCATGATGACGTACGCCACATACACGAAGCCAGTGTTCAGTGTTGCCGCTCTGATTACACTGGCTACTGTAACAGAGTAGTTTTTAAAGCACATCACACAGACTGTAATTTTACTTTTACTTGAGTATGTTTTGTATTAGTAATTGCTACATTTTAAATAACATCTGTTACTGAGCAATATAAAAACGGTAAAGAAATTGCGGCTGGGAAACTGCTGCAGTGAATTTTACGACGGGGAGTCGATTCGTTTGTCTCGGTTCCTTTTAAAGAGCCGTTTATTCGCATAACGACTCCCGGAAGAGTCGGTTCCTTTGTTTCGGTTAGAAGAGCCGGTTCATAGATTCGAATCATTTTACGACACATCGCTAGTGGTTATACAGTTTGAAAAAGTTTTATGTCATTTGAAATGACGCATTACACATCCCTAACTGTTTTAATTGTTGCATCAACATGTTTCTTCTATTGCATTTGAGTTAAGGACAACGTTTCTTCTATTGCATTTGAATTAAAAACTACTGTTGAGGTTTGTATCCACTCCTGTTTACATTACACAGAGGAGACCCCCTGCTGTTTAATCGGTGAGTACATTTTAAATGAGTTACTTTCTACTTTTTGCTTGAGTGGATTTTCAGAGTAGTAACTTTACTTGTAATTAAGTAAAGATTAATTAAAGTAATAGTACTTTTACTTGGATACACTTTTTGGTACTCTTTCCACCTCTGATTAAGACATGTGTTGATATGTTGGATTGTATACTGTCAAAGCTTGTGTTTATTTGTGAGTGATGTCGTGTTTTTCTCTGTGTACAAATGCTGAATACAAGTAAAAGGTAAAAGCTAATATGTTACTGTTTCTAAAATATTGTGACCTACAACAACCGAAATACTCTGACCCTTTCTATTTGGATGTTTCTGAAAAGAATGGCATTATAAATGCAGTTCTTTTTCAGAAAAGGGGGGAGTGGAGAGCTGTACCCTTGTACCATAGCTCAAACAGCACATTTGGTCATGTCATCCTCTTATTGTCAATACAAGTCATGGTGTGACTGCATTTTTGATTTCCACACGACAACATGCGGGCTCCGCGGAGGTGGAACCTTCTTGCTGTGACAGTGTACGACGGTGCTACCCACTGAGCCACCGTGTCGCCCAACTAATAAGGTTAAAAACAAAAGGAATAGGAAAAATGCATTGAAAAAATCAAAGCTCGGGTCTCAGGAGATTAAATATAATTGCTTACACGGTAAGATTCAATTTAATTGGTAATATTTTTTGGAAATTGTTAATTGGCAATTGTTAATATTTGATGCTTGTGTTGTATCCGATGAATCTTTTCTAGCTAATTGATCAGGTCAACTCACTCATTTGATATTATATAGTTTATTGAAGAAGTTAGATTGGTTCAATGTGGTGCAGTAAACCTTGTGGCAATACTATGCATGATCATAGATGAGTGCAGTTTAAAGATTGAGGGAACAGTGAAGAAAATAACTTGGTAGGTGAGAAGTATCGAATAGTCTAGTAGACAGTTAACTAAGTGGAACTATTTAAGTAGAGTTTAATGTGATTCAAGAAAGCCAAAGTGGATCAAAGCGCTGGGGATGATGAGCATGAGGGATTGGCTGACTAGGTGCAGGAGATGGTCATGTGAGAGTCTGTTGGATTGTGGGAAATGGAGTCTGTATTGTTAGAAGCAGGAGGTGTGTTAGTACCAGTGACCAAAAGTTGGGGTAAAAATCTGAATGAATAAATAATATAAGTCATGGGTTCGTGGGACTGATGGAAGTTGATATAGCAGAGCTGTTGTTATTTTAAGTATGGCAGAGTAAATAATAAATAGTGGATTGGTGATTTTGTATTGGGAAAAATGTGATTTAGAAAATTTGAAGGCTCTCTAGCATGCGGCGATGATGAAGTAGAATAAGTGTAGAAAATGTTAGATGTAATGTGTATGCACCTTCTGCTCTGATCAGTTTGAACTGTTTGAAGTGGAATTTTATATAGCAGGAAGGGTTAATGCAGTATGAGAGACAAATAATGAAGTATATGTTTGTTTCCAGGGGATCACTGTTGATTGCCCTGAAGTATATGTTTGTTTCCATAGGACCATTGTCGGTCGCTGTGAAGTATATGTTTGTTTCCAGGGGATCACTGTCGATTGCCCTGAAGTATATGTTTGTTTCCATAGGGCCATTGTCGGTCGCGGTGAAGTAATTGTTTGTTTCCAGGGGATCACTGTCGATTGCCCTGAAGTATATGTTTGTTTCCATAGGGCCATTGTCGGTCGCGGTGAAGTAATTGTTTGTTTCCAGGGGATCACTGTCGATTGCCCTGAAGTATATGTTTGTTTCCATAGGACCATTGTCGGTCGCTGTGAAGTGACTGTTTGTTTCCAGGGGATCACTGTCGATTGCCCTGAAGTATATGTTTGTTTCCATAGGGCCATTGTCGGTCGCGGTGAAGTAATTGTTTGTTTCCAGTAGACACTGTTGTTGTACTGAGGTTTACGTTCTTTTGTCTGAGTTGTGTTTGGACAACCGAGTGAGTTGTGCCAGTGAATGTTAAAAGAATACTCGTATTCTTCGACTAGGCAGGAATCTTCGGTTCTAGGGTGTGTCTCGTTAAAACCTATCAGTTTGTCTTTTTCTTAATACGTGTTACAGGTTTTGCTCGAAAGGTTGTTTAAAGCGGTCTAAAATGTCTAATTTAACACATAGAGAATTGAAACAAGTAGTTGTTAAGCAACTGGTGGAAACCTCCTGTCAAAGAGAAGGCGAAAACAGGCGCAAAAGTTGAGGAACTGAGTTGGACAGAGGTTGGTCTCTATCCACTGGAAACTAAATTACAACGTATTAAAAATTTTTCTAAATTTATCTAAAACATAAAGTTGACAAATGTAAAAGGGAATTGGAAGGTGCCCCTGCAGTAAAGAAATTGAGCGTGGAAAAGCCCTGGGAATAACCCATAAATTTGGCTCAGTGTATCATCCGAGTTCGCAGGGTATTGTAGAAAGAGCCAATCAAACAATCAAGACCAAATTGGCCAAAGCCTGCTATAAATCCAAGATGACTTGGGTTGAAGCATTGCCATTAGTGCTCATGTCCATGAGGAGCTCCCCTAGGGGGGACTCTCATTACTCACCTCACCAGCTGCTGACTGGTTGACCCATGTCAGGTCCGCCACGAGATAGAGCAGTAGGCAAAATGTTAGATTTGTGGGACGAAGAGTTGGACAATTACATGGAAGCCTTAACTTAAGTTTGTTGTCAGTATCTCTCCCCAGAAACCGAAAGAAGGAAAGGAACGAATACCATTGCTGTCTGAGGTGAAACCAAGACAGTGGGTCAGGATCAAGGTGCACAAAAGGAAGTGGGATCAGCCGAGGTGGACCGGACCTTGGGAAGTGACTGAAGCCACTTCACATGCAGTCAGAGTGAGAGGGAAGAAAGGTAACAACTGGTATCATCTGAGCCACTGCGTCCGTGCTGAACCTCCGACCAGAACCCTCGCAGGGACTGGACAGGATCTGCAGGCGCCCATCCTTGAGAGTGATTCCTGATTCTGCTTAAGGTGGGACAGACTGGTACGGAGAAGGGGAAAAGTGGTAGGCAAACCAAGGTGGGGAGTATAACACAAATTGAGATTTGACCTTAGATACGGGAGTAGCCCAGTAATAACCATGAGGTGTTTAACTTTCAGAGGACTGTGTCACCTGCTGGGACTTTTTGAATTGTGCGACTTTGCGAGTATAACTGCTCCGGGGTCGAGACCAAAAAGATCCCTTGAGCAAAACCATAGAATCCCCACCAAGTGCTTCGAGATTGAGATAGATTACAACCGATCCACCAATGTGGTGTTTGATGTGTGCAGAGTAGTGGATTGTGGTGAAGAAAATAGGTGGAGGGGTCATCATATTTATGGCTGCGCCTCTTATCCCTCACCAGAACCCTACTGTCCCACTTGGGGATCAGTGTTCACTCATTCGAACCCAAATTATAAAATTCATTATGACCAAACGGTCCGTTTATCAAGGGGGCATGCATTAGGTTTGGACGACAAGCCCCGAGCCTATCTCGGCACAAAACTTCAGTTGCGAGGAAAGACAGTTCTCCTAACACTACCCAAGCTGTCTAGCTATGGGTGGGGCCCCCAACTTAATTACTATTTTACCTTAGGAGTAGATGTACAAGGCGAGGACCCATTGGGCATAGTGTGTGTAAAACCAAAGACAACCATAGTTATGAACAACATAACTGGCAAGATAGAGGAATTAGGGGAAAGCAGTCAGAAGTCACAGCCGGTTGCCATAGCGACAACGGAAATAATGGCCTGGCGCGATCAGTTAGCGGTGGAAACTGGGTATGAGGAGCCTAATATGTGGTTAGAATGGGTCAGATTTACAGTAAAGAGCATAGATGTTAAAGATTGTTTTGTATGTGCAGCTGCAAAACCTAATTTGGCCACACATCCAGTAATTTCAGGAAATTGGACATGCCTACTCTCATTGTTCAATTGAGTCAGTAGGGTGTGAGAACTTATCCATGTCCCACCCATTAACTCAGGAACCAACCCCAACTAACATCAAAGCCTATAAAGGCAATTACACCTGTTTCAGGAGCAACAAACCAGGACCGATAAACAGGGGACATTTTTCAGAAGGATGGTGTAAGGAAACCATTATCCTGGATAGTGATGGGAATTATACAGACAGCCAGCTGAATGCACAAAAATTCAGTAGGGCGGATTTAGTATGGTTGTGTGGAGATATGAGAATCCGGCGAAGGTTGCATGGGAATTGGTCTGGGGAGTGGGCGTTGGTCTTTCTGATTATGCCTTTCAGAATTTACAAGCAGCACGGAGTGGAGGAAGCCGCGGACGTCCTGACCAATCGCCACAGCCATCGAAGAGATACCCGAGAGGTCAAACCTGGCGGATCCTTCGACAAGACCGTGTGGATCGATGGTATAGGGGTCCCAAGGGGGGTCCCAGATGAATTTAAGGCTAGGAACCAGATTGCTGCAGGGTTAGAAAGTGCACTCTTTTGGTGGGTAACTATCAATAAGAATGTAGACTGGATAAACTATCTCTATTACAATCAGCAGAGATTTGTTAATTTCAGTGTTCAGGCCATTGAGGGACTGAGAGACCAGCTAGACCAGACTTCACTTATGGCCATACAGAATAGAATGGCATTAGACATGTTGTTAGCAGAGAAAGGTGGAGTTTGCCAGATTGTGGGTTCATCGTGTTGCACCTTCATCCCTAATAATACTGCACCCGATGGTAGTGTGACACGAGCTTTGGAAGGATTGAGGGCTTTGTCACGAGAATTGAAGGAAAATTCTGGGATAGACAATGAATGGGTCAAGTGGCTAGAAAAGATGTTTGGACCATGGAAGGGAGTTATTACGAGTTTGGTGATGTCAGTATGTGTGGGATTGGCAATTTTAGTGGTATGTTGTTGTTGTGGTGTCCCGTGTATCAGGGTATTAATAGAAAAATTTGTGGTAGAAGTAGTGAGTAGAGGAAGCAGAGGGGGGCAGGATCCACCAGTTATCCAGATGGTGTTGGCTGATTTGTCTAAATATCATATAGATGATGAGGTGGAGGATACCCTTGAAGGTGGGCCGGAAGACCCACTTCGAGCGGCATAAGTGCTACTAACTCTGCTTAATTAAAGGTAAAACCGTCCAGAGAAAATGAGGAGAGAGGACCAGCACTACGGATCATACACCGAGAGGAAGGAAGGAGACGTGGAAGGACTGGCAGAGGCAGACTTCGTGGGAATTGGAAGACCCACTCCGAGGGACAGAAGTGACACCAACGGGACCTGCCAACAGGGAACAAAACACAGCAGAAAGCCCGACAAAACTGATTACAGGAGGAAGAAGAGTCCAGAGGAGCTACCGGAACAAGAAGAAGAGAAAGGATTTGGTTAGACTAGGAGGGAAAAACATAAGCATATAGTTCGCAGACACGCAGATCATCTTTGAAAACACTAGTTAAGTGCAACACACATAGTTTAGCTACAAAACGCAAGGGGTTAGCTCAGGATTGTGTACGATGTATATATGTTTGGTACTCTGCTATTTTTAGGAAAGATATTCTCTGTGTTTCATCGTTTAAATGTTTGTGCCGCTGCGGAAACAGGTAAGACCGACAGGGGAGAATCCATGGGACAGTAGGAGCCATGCAGAGAAACAGGAGCTATGGGCCCCTTCTGAATATCTGCAGCTCCGTCCGGTGGAGGACAACCTGAACGGACTTCCTGTAGAAGCTACGCACCCATTGTTTTTATTTTTTCTCGTTTTTGATTTCCTATTTTTTCAAATTGCTTTATTTTGTTTTCCTATTCTTATTTTATTTTATTTATTATTTTTTGTTTGTATGTTTGTTTTAGGGTTAGGAGCTGTTGCGATAGGTACGGTTCCTTTAGTTTAACTGGCAGCCTTTTTATTTTTAGATACCTTTTATTGTAAAAATTCAGCCCAGTGGCCATGTAGTCAGAAGGGGTTAAATTGGGGGTTGCTGACGGCTATCCTATCTCCTGGAATCTAGAAACACCTAACCTATAGTTAAAAGTTAATGTGAAAGCATTAAGATGCTTTCAAGGGGAGTTGGTTAGGTTTTTCGGAACATAAAGAAAACGTAAATTCAATATGGGAAGTTTTACGGCATTTTCCCACGTGTTCAAAATGGCGCCGGCCATGTCCCCTTTGTTCAAAATGGCGCCGGCCATGCTCCCTCCAGACTCCTGCCGAGGGGGGAGGCGGAGCCTGGCTTACTTAGCACATTTCATTGGCTCCACCAGCAGTGAAGGAGGGGGAGCCTAGCTTAGTTTAAAAAACCACGCGCTCAGACGCACGGCACTCTTTTGTCGGTGATCACCCAGATTACAGGAGAAAGGAGCGCCGATCGGCTTAGCTCTGGCATATATTCACAGATCATTTCTTACACTTAATAAAGTGTTTTTGAAGAGTACTTTCTGGATTCTCCGACTGCTGCTTCAGGGCCTCTCGACAAAAAGATTCGTCGTAACAGAAGTAATCCTTAATGAAACCATGCAAAACGTTAATGGTCACTAACTTTATCTACAAATACACTATAAACAAAGCCGTGTTCAGTCCTTACAAACCCAATCATGTCCTCACAAACCAGACATCAGTCACATTCACTAATACACAAACTACTTAGCCGACTGACTGTACATAGATCGTACAGAGCACAATTTAAACATAATGAATACGAATATGAAATGACATCTAAATCACTCCTCAAAGTGTTACAAGTACTGTAATGATCACTGTTATTGCACTTCAGGAAACTGTGCTGACTTTTGTACCAAGTCCTCACAAACCAAACTCTGTTCTTATAAAGCAGTCTTAAGTCAGGTATACAAACACATATCCCTCATAACGGCCAAAGTCAAGTACAGAATAGGACCACACACAATGCTGAGCTGATCTAGTTATGAATAGACTGCAATGGGTGAAATATTTATTTACCAGGATGTCTGATTCAAGATGGTCCTGAACTGTTACGTTTCTTGAAGCAAACGCAGGGTCATCGTTTATCTAGTGAGTAAAAGGAGATAACACAATTGTTGTAGAGTACACCGACTGTTGCAGAAATATCAATTAGAAGTAATCCTAAATAAAACCATGCAAAACGTTAAGTAATGATCACAAACTTTATCTACAAACACACTCTGAAGCTCAACATTGTGTATAATTGTGTTGTGTAGTTGTCTGAATCAGCCAAGTAGTTTGTGTATGAGTGAAGGTGACTGATGGCTGGTTTGTGAGGACATGATTGGGTTTGTAAGAGCTTGATGTGGGATTGTTCAGAGTGTATTTGTAGATAGTCAGTGATCGTTACTTGGTTTTATTTAGGATTACTTGTAATTGATATTTTTTTACAACAGTGTCGATGTTCTATGTACATTTTATTTGGTCATTTTTTGCTCTTCATAAATAAGGGGATGGATCAAATGATTATTGCATTTGCTTCTCAAAGTGTCATGTGTCATGACCATCTGGAGTTAGACATCCCAGTAAATAAATATTTGATTGTGCTCGATGAAGGCATTTGTGAGGGATATGTATTTGTGTACCTGGCTTAAGGCTGCTTTATAAGGTGTGCTGATTTTGTACTTCAGGATACTGTGTTGACTTTTGTACTAATACAGTAATCATTACAGTACTTGTAACACCTACAATATAGATACATACTGTATATCCACATGATTTATCACCATTATTTCTTATTCACATGCTACTTTATTATGCATGATTTATATTTGATTTTTTTGTAGACCTAGCAGGGTTTTTTTGAGAGTGCTTAATTGGAGACAGTGAAATGTATAAGGACATGTTCATCAGCACTTAAGAACATTTTAGCTGTCTTTAAAAGCATTAACATTTACAGTACTATATCCAAGTGATATGTATTTTTCGCACTTACAATGTGCTTTGTACAGCATTAAATTGTCCAAGTAATTTGTGTATTGTGTTCAATTAATTGTGCTGTAATGAGATTATGGAAAACTTCGTAATGTTTATTAATGGAGCTCAATAATTTTGTTTTATTGATGACGTCTGAGTGAACTCTAATCAAATCAATCAACTGAAAACATTAGTTTTGGTGATTTTGAAAGTGGATTTTACTGTGTCTCTAGTGTGATTGGCGAATTTTTAACCTGATGACCAGGATGTTATTTGCCATATTTTTGAACTTGTCTACACAGTAGATAACAGTTTATTTTAGTAATGGAATAACTAAAGCTATAGGATAATGTTATTTGGTTCAAGTATTGAAGCAGCTTTTAATACAAGAAATGGGTATTACAGGTGTCTGTGGATTCTATATTCTGTTTGACTTTTTGGCTTTTTCATTGGTAGATGGTGTACCTGATACTACAGTGACAAGAAGGAAAGTGGTTCGGAGGCCATGGACAACAAAGGAGGTCCTTGCTGTAATGAGGCATTTCAAATATCGGTCGTATTCAAACCACATAGGGTCGTTTGGCTTCAAAATTGGAGTGCGAGAAATGCAAGAAAGCAGAATTTCCCATTATAGAAGGGCAAATATTTTTGCTTAAATGTGTCTTAGATACTGTTTTTAGTTGTTCCAATAGTCTTCTCATAAAAATCCCTTTTGATAGTTTTGAGTGCCATATCAAGGGGTGTGAATACTTATGTACCTATTATGTTTGAATGTTTACATTTTTTAAAGATTTACAAAAATGTCTGAAAACATGTTTTCTCTTTGTCATTATGGGCTATTTCGTGTATATTTTAAAAAATAAAACTATACTCAAATTGGATTTTGAATATGTCTGTAACGTAAATGTGGAAAAAGTGAAGGGGTGTGAATACTTTCTGATGGCACTGTATATTTATATATTGATGACAGATTGGCCAAAACAAAGCTGTCTTTAAAATATTGGTACATTAGATTGAAAAGACAGGCAGATTGTGTGTCCTTTTATGCCATTAATTGTCCTCATAAGACAGTATCTGCTCATGTTTGTGTTTGTGTATGTGGTGTGTGCTGATAAACCATGCGTGTCCTTTTAAACACTCTTCAGGTCATGTCTCTCTAAGGCTGTAAAATGTCAGGTATATGATATTTCCATGATTTTAAAGTAAAAAGGTGATTCTAATTTGGATGTATCTTTAGCAGGTTTAAATACATTTTTGGGAGTTACTTGCACATTGATAGCATATGTGGAAAGTGGTGTCCCCATAAAGTAGTTACTGAGTCAGGTGTCCTCATATACCATAATTACCAGTATGTGTGTGTGTGTGGGACATGGTCACCCACTGTCCCTCACCTGGAGAGAGAGCTCATTACCTCATGAATGTAAATATTATAATTTTAATTATTATTTACACTGTTTTTATTAATATTTTATTCTATTTTATATTTTTGCACATGTAACTGTTTTGTATATATTTGTTCTTTTTTATTGTTATTTCTCTGTAACTGAGCTTTGGCAATACGAATGTCATGCCAATAAAGTTTCTTTTGAGTTTGAGTATGAGGGCCATAACCGAGCTACAGAGAAACCATGCAGACAGTGCTAGTGGTATAATGACAAATAATTGAGAAATAATTATATATAAAAACTTGTTTAATGATGGTAAATCTGATTGGTTCATAGTGCATATGTTTTAAAGCAGAAACAAACACAGGCTCATCTCTTAACAAGAGAAGATTTTTCTGAAGCTTAATGCAATGTAACCACAGTATGTCTCATCCCTGTAGTGTTTTTGTGTGTTAGAGGTACGAGGGATGCAGAGTGTAAGTTAATACATTTTAGACTGGGGTGACTCAAGATTTTGAAAACTTTTAAAGGGTGCCGTGACTGAGAAAAGGTTGAGAAACACTGAGTTAAAGTATAAACTATTAAATCCATCAGTGATAAAACAAACACAATATTAGAACATTTAAAGTATTAAAACACTTACAGTATGATTAGAATAAATATATAAACACATTACAGAGATTTAAATCTAAAATGTATTTAATGAGTCAATATCAGCTATTAATAAAAATGTTCAGTGTAATGAAATGTTGATCTTGTAGGTTTGTAGCTACGTGTTTGTGTTTGTAAAGGATATAATAATCTGTTATAATAAATATATCCACTTTGTTACAGCTGGATATAATAATAATAATAATTCCACTCTCCAGAGTCTGATCATAATAACAGTCTATTCAGCATCATAAACACTTTCTTCTTGTGATTAAAACCTTTTCTACAGTTTCTCACTCATGTCATGATGTCTGAATCCTGCACAGTTTCATTTTCTCATTCACATCCTGTACAGATGTTTTAATCGCATCTGTAAATCACCTCTGTGGTCAGAAATAATCTCTGCTTTTAATCTCCGTCTTCATCTGAGTTTATCATCAAAACCTAAAAAGAATAAAAAATAATGTTTATAAACAGTAATGTGTTCTCGTATTTAATTAAGTTAGGTTTTTACATGTTGATGGTGATTAATAGTGAACATTGTTACACAAGACCAGAGACACAAACTGTCATCATCAGATTTTCATCCACACACTTGTTCTAATCAATACAGTGAGTGGATTGAACTAAAACCTTTTATTCCTGGACTGGATTCAAATAGTTCTTACTCACCTCAGAACCTCCAGTCTGAAATGTTCATCATCCTTCAGATCAGAGAGAAGCTTTATTCCTGAATCTGTTATATTATTATGAGACAGATTGAGTTTTCTCAGGTGTGAGGGGTTTGATCTCAGAGCTGAAGCCAGAGCAGAACAACCTTCATCTGATACACCACAACTATCCAACCTGCAGAGAGAACAATGATCAGATCTTCACTGTTTATAATCAGAATTGTTACTATATTTAATCAAATCAAACTCACAGCCAGCAAAAAAACTGCAACATAAATACTGTGATTAACAAACACTGAACTTGATAAGTGGACGGCACTGTGGGTGACGAATAGCAAAGTGTCCTGAGGACCTGGGTTTAATCCTAACCTTCTGTCACCCAAACTCTGGTTACTCTTGTTGTCTTCTAATAAATCAGAAGGTGGATTGGTTTAGTAATCAAATGGATGAGTGAGTGATGCTCTGTGCTGGTTTGACACCCTGTTTGAAATTAATAAATAAAAACTTAACAAGAAAATATCTGAACTTCGAAAGCCGAACATTGAAACATTTTTAAAGAGGATTGGAGTTTCTTATACTGAAATACCCAAGAGCCATTTCATCTATAATTTAAAGGTCAACGCCTTAAATGATTGTGACATAACCACAGAATGGGGGCACTTCATGAGTGATAATATGCCATTCTGCCTGGTGTTCCTAATCCAGTGATCGTTCAGTGTATATTAACTGTCAGCTGTCTAATAAAAAGATAATTTATATGTTCAGCTTATAATAATAATAATAATGATAATAATAATAATAATAATAATAATAATAATAATAATAATAATAATAATAATAATAATACATAGAATTGATTAATCACTCATTAAATAAAAAACATTTAAAAACAATGATGTGACCGTTTGTGGTAGATTTTGAGATTCTGTGGTACAAAAAAAAAATCTGCAAGATGGCGGCGTGCATAGACGCAGCAACTCGCAGCTCTCCACTCTCTCCGTTTTTTTTTTTTTTATTGTATTTATTTTATTTTTTTATTGTAAATATTACAGTTTGTTGGGCTTTCGTGGACATTCGTCAGGATCTCCTGGACCGGGATTCCGCTGTGAAAGGATTATTTCATCTGACTATCACAGCTTCCATGATATACCGGGAGAAACAGTCAGGACTCCGGGGTCTCCATGGATAGTTTTACCCAGCGGTAAGCCCAGGAGGAAACGTAAACAAAGGAAACAAAAGCGCGACCATAATAAACAAGATCGCCGAACTGAGGCTACAGTTTGCGGATAATAACTGTCTTCAGAACTGCAGTGTTGCGATAATTACAGAGACCTGGCTGTAGCCCACCATACCGGACTTGGCTATCGAGTTAGCATGCTACACGGCTCACCGCTACGACAGAAACGGCGACTCCGGTAGGAGCGGGGGGGGTGGGTGTCATGCATCTACATAAACAACAGCTGGTGCAAAGATGCAAAGACTGTAGACAGCCATTGTTCCCCGGATTTGGAATATTTAACTGTCAAATTCAGATCCTTCTATCTACCTCGTGAGTTCACTGTTGCTATGGTAACGGCCATATACATACCACCCGATGCTAATGCTAACCGGGCTCTGGGTGAGCTGCACAACACATTAAGTAACCAACAGAACTCATATCCCGACGCAGTGCACATAGTAGCTGGGGGAATTTAACCATGCCGAATTAAAAACAGTACTCCCAAAATTCGAGCAGCACATTAAGTGTGTAACTAGAGGGGAAAACACACTGGACAAAGTCTACAGTAACATCAGGAAAGACTGTGGGACAAACCCCTTACCACATCTGGGTCTGTCAGATCATATTTCCATGCTGTTGATTCCTTCATACACACCATGCAGGAAGAGAATTCCACCAGCCACAAGGACTGTAAAAACATGGCCAGAGGTGGCATCACATCAGCTGCAGGAGTGTATTGAGAGCACAGATTAGAGCTGTTTTTGAACATCAGGACATGGAGGTACACACCACGACTGTGCTCTCATACATCAACTTCTGTGTTGAAAATGTCACTGTGGACAAACATCTTCAGGCATATTCCAGTCAAAAACCCTGTTTGACCAAAGAAGTACAGGTCCTGCTGAGACAGCGTGACATCACTTTCAGGTCTGGTAATGGTGCGCAGTACAGAGCCGCCAGAGCTGACCTGAAGAGAGGCATCAGGAAGGCCAAGGTGGAGTACAAAAGGGAGATCGAGAACCATTTCAAGACCAACAACACTAGGCAAGTGTGGCAGGGAGTCCAGCATCTCACCAACTACAAGTCCAGCAACATCACGATGGCTGAGGACGACCCAGTGCTGAACCACTTCTTCACACGCTTCGAGATGGAGAGTTCAGATGCAGCAGCAGCCCCACCATCCGACTGCAGCAGCTACAGCCTTGTGGTGCAGGAACATAAGTTGAGGTGCACACTGAGGGCAGTGAACCCCAGAAAGGCTGCTGGACCAGATGGAGTGACCGGGAGGGTCCTCAAAGAGTGTACGGATCAGTTAGCTGGGATTTTTACAAAGAAAGATATTCAATGCATCACTGTCCCAGTCCTTCATCCCACCATGTCTGAAGGCAGCCACAATCATACCACTGCCGAAAAAGACCAGCGTCAGCAGCCTCAATGAGTACCGACCAGTTGCTCTGACACCAATTGTCATGAAGTGCTTCGAAAAACTGGTGAAACGTCACATCATGTCCTGCCTCCCACTCCCACTCACCCTCGACCCACTTCAGTTCGCATACAGAGCTAACAGATCTACAGAGGATGCTATAATAACAGCGCTCCACACCACCATCTCTCAGCTGGAACTGCAGGGATGCACAGGGCTGTGTGCTGAGTCCACTACTCTATACCCTGTACACGTATGACTGTGTCAGTAGCCATCCAGACAATGTCACAATTAAGTTCGCAGATGACACCACCCTGGTCGGGCTTATCTCTAATGGTGATGAAACGGCATATAAGGAGGAGGTCCAAAGGCTAGTGGGGTGTAGTGCAGACAACAACTTGGTCATCAACACCTCCAAGACCAAAGAACTGATTGTAGACTACAGGAGGAGCAAGTCTGATCTGCAACCAATCTAGATTAACGGGGAGTGTGTGGAGAGGGTACCCAGCTTCAAGTTTCTGGGGGTGCAGATGGACGCGGACCTCCAATGGAGCTCTAACACCTCGGCAGTAGTGAAGAGGGCCCAGCAGCGTCTCCACTTTTTGAGGATCCTCAGGAGGCTCAAGCTGAGGAAAGATCTGCTGACTGCTTACTACCGCTGCTCCGTGGAGAGTGTGCTGACTTATTGCATCTCTGTGTGGTTCTCCAGCTGTACCACGGCACACAAGAAGGCCATACAGAGGGTCATCAACACCGCCCAGAAAATCATTGGGCACCCTCTCCCATCACTAAAGGAGCTCTACAGCACCCACTGTCTCAGGAGGGCACACAAAATTAAAAAAGACAGTACACACCCAGGGTACCGAATGTTTGAACTGCTGCCCTCGGGTAGACGGTACAGGCAAATAAAAACAAGGACTAATAGACTAAGAGACAGTTTTTACAACAGAGCCATAGCTCTGCTTAACACAGATATGTGACACAAATATGCATTTTTCTATGGGTATTGAGTAATTTCACCTAATTCACTTTAAATAGGACATGTGCAACTGCTAATTTAATTTAATTTGAATAGGACATGTGCAATAGCTCCGGTTCTGCTTCTGTTTTGTTTAAGTTTGTATAAGTATTTTTATTGTTTGCTGTTTTTTTTTTTTTATTATTGTTTGCTGTTTTTTCTTGCACTGAGAGGGGGGGGTTGTATTCCAATTTCGTTGTGCAAGTGTACAAGTACAATGTGCAATGACAATAAAGGATTCGTATTCGTATATAGGCAAAAGAGAAAACGAAAAGAAAACAAAAGAGAAAAAAGAAAATCAACTGATAAGAAAGAAAAGGAAAGAGAGAAGAAGAGGGAGCAGAAATCAAAAGAAAAGTAAAGTGAGATTGCTGAGCTGAAAGAGAAGAAAGCTCAGCTCTCCTTTTTGTTCAACTATTTTCAGTAGTGTCACACAAGTGCCTCATTTTCAAAAGAGAATAAGTTTATTTCTCCACAGGAGCGTGGGGGAGAAGTTGGGTTAAGTTTAGTTTATATTTTGAGAACTTTCTTTTGTTTGAGCATGCATTGTTGGAGTCTCCTTTGTTTGCCGTTTGCTGCCTTTATTTTCCCATCGCTTCTTGTAGCTATTTTTCCACTCATCCTCTCGTCTTGCTCAGTGGTGCACAGATAACTCACTGGGTCACAGTGTGAGAGATCGGCCACGAACCAAAAAGCTATCGTCCATTATTTGCTGATCCTTTCATACACATAAAAATATCAGGGTAAGTATACAGGTTTGTACAATATACACTTTATATCTATTATACTTAGAAATAAAGTACATACACTCTGCTCTTGGATCCAACACCCCCATGACTTAAACCGCATCTCCTCATTTCCATGCAGGTTGTTTTGGTTTGATAGGGTTTGTATTGAAATAAGGACAAACACAAGTACTGACTGAACACACACATCACCGTCTGTTCTGTGTGGTGCTACCATCAATCATGGAGGTTTGTTTAATGCTAAGTTTGTTTGTTTATTAGGATTTTAACGTTTTACACTTTGGTTACATTCATGACAGGAACGGTAGTTACCCGTTACACAAGGTTATATTGAACACAGTCATGGACAATCAGTGTCTCCATTTCACCTCACTTGCATGTTGTTGGATTGTGGGAGGAAACTGGAGCACCAGAAGGAAAACCACACAGACACAGGATGAACATGGAAACTCCACACAGAACGGCCCAGACTGCCCTGCCTGGGGATAGAAGCCAGGACGCTCTTGCTGTGAGGTGACAGTGCTACCCAGCAAGCCACCGTGCCGCTCTCACAAAAGATCCACCAAAAATAATGACTTTTTCACCATTGGAGCCTCATAAGCTTTAAACTGGCAACCCAACACTTCAATTTCACATATCTCAAAACTTACACCTTGAGTATAATATTAAAGAAAAAAAGAATTAAATAAGAAATTAATCTATAATTTCTTTAAAGACCTTCAAAATCAATCAAGTATCTATTTATCTATCCATCCATCTATTTGCAACCCCAGTTCCAATGAAGTTGGGACGTTGTGTAAAACATAAATAAAAACAGAATACGATGATTTGCAAACCCTTTTCAACCCATATTCAATTGAATACACTACAAAGACAAGATATTTAATGTTCAAACAGATAAACTTTATTGTTTTGCAAATATTCACTCATTTTGAATTTGATGCCTGCAACACGTTCCAAAGAAGTTGGGACAGGGGCAACAAAAGACTGGAAAAGTTGAGGAATGCTCAAAAAACACCTGTTTGGAACATTCCACAGGTGAACAGGTTAATTGGAAACAGGTAAATGTCATGATTGGATATAAAGGGAGCATCCCCGAAAGTTCAAAAGCCAGCATCTCTGATGGTATGGGGGTGTGTTAGTGCCCATGGCATGGGTAACTTGCAAATCTGTGAAGGCACCATTAATGCTGAAAGGTACATACAGGTTTTGGAGCAACATATGCTGCCATCCAAGCAACATCTTTTTCAGGGACGTCCCTGCTTATTTCAGCAAGACAATGCCAAGCCACCTTCTGCATGCGTAACAACAGCGTGGCTTCGTAGTAAAAGAGTGCGGGTACTAGACTGACCTGCCTGCAGTCCAGACCTGTCTCCCATTGGAAATGTGTGGCGCATTATGAAGTGCAAAATACGACAACGGAGACCCCGGACTGTTGAGCAACTGAAGTTGTACATCAAGCAAGAATGAGAAAGAATTCCACCTACAAAGCTTCAACAATTAGTGTCCTCAGTTCCCAAACGCTTATTGAGTGTTGTTAAAAGGAAAGGTGATGTAACACAGGGGTAAACATGCCCCTGTCCCAAATTCTTTGGAACGTGTTGCAGGCATCAAATTCAAAATGAGTGAATATTTGCAAAAAATAATAAAGTTTATCCGTTTAAACATTAAATATCTAAGAAGAAGAATATAAGAAATCGGCTACATTTACATAAGCCAGCATCTATTATGGTATGGAGATGATCAGTTCCCACATCATGGACTGTTGAGCAGCTGAAACCAGTCTGAGTGGTACTTTTGTCGTGAAAAAGTTAACGTCCATTTTTCTTAAAAAAAAAAAAAAAAAAAAAAAAAAGAGCATGAGTATGTTCTTCTTTTATATCACAATAAAGGTTCTGTCTCTGCTCTGTGTGTCACCTTAGTAGGGAATCTGAGGTGAGCAGCATCTCCTCATGTCCATGCCGGTTGAATTTGTTTGATAGGGGTTCTATTAAAATAAGGACAAGCGTGACATTAAAGTATGAAATGAGTGCATGTGTGTTTCACATGTCTATAAAGAAAACCTGCACAGTGTGACTAATATCATTGTCATTAATATTAATTATTACTATTATTTTTGTTTTTAATTACTGTTGTTAATATTACTCATCTATTGCACGATTGGGTTCATGAACTTATACATAAACCATGTCTCTGTCACAAACTTAATCCACTGCAAAGCACCTCTGTTCAGTTTTTCAAACTGCAATAATTTTTTTTTATTTTTACATCCTGGTGTTCCAATTTGCAAAGGTATTTAAAATTAGTTTAATTTCTAAATGACTAGTTGTGTAAACCACAACGTCTGCAGATGCTGTAGGCACAACAGAGCAGATAAATCATAAACTTAAAATTAGTCATCCTAATGCATTCCTTACAATGTATTGCATTACCAGCGCAACACGCTGATTTATTAATGGAGAGTCTGTAAATGTAAATGTAAATAAAGTAAACATAAATGTAAATACATGATGGTGTAATGAAATAAAATGGGTGGAAAGGGCAGATTAACTGGTCAGATTAGAAGAGACTCTCAAGAATCAAGACGCCTTTCTGCTGGCTTCTACACAAGGTAACTCATTAAATGTTTAGTTCTACATTTTACAAATATGTACAGTGTTAGATGTAGTAGATGATGGAGTGAATATGTACAGTGTTAGATGTAATAAGATGATGGAGTGAATATGTACAGTGTTAGATGTAATAAGATGATGGAGTGAATATGTACAGTGTTAGATGTAGATGATGGAGTGAATATGTACAGTTTTAGATGTTGTGAGATGATGGAGTGAATATGTACAGTTTTAAATGTAGTAGACGATGGAGTGAATATGTACAGTGGGGCCAAAAAGTATTTAGTCAGCCACTGATTGTGCAGGTTCTCCTACTTAGAAAGATGAGAGAGGTCTGTAATTTTCATCATAGCTACACTTCAACTATGAGAGACAAAATGAGAAAAAAATATCCAGGAAATCACATTGTAGGATTTTTAAAGAATTTATTTGTAAATTATGGTGGAAAATAAGTATTTGGTCACCCACAAACAAACAAGAGTTCTGGCTCTCACAGACCTGTAACTTCTTCTTTAAGAAGCTCTTCTGTCCTCAACTCGTTACCTGTATTAATGGCACCTGTTTGACCTCGTTATCTGTATAAAAGACACCTGTCCACAGCCTCAAACAGTCAAACTCCAAACTCAACCATGGCCAAGACCAAGAAGCTGTCGAAGGACACCAGGAAGAAAATTGTAGACCTGCACCAGGCTGGGAAGAGTGATTCTACAATAGGCAAGCAGGTTGGTGTGAATAAATCAACTGTGGGAGCAATTGTAAGAAAATGGAAGACATACAAGACCATTGATAATCTCCCTCGATCTGGGGCCCCATGCAAGATCTCATCCCGTGGGGTCAAAATGATCATGAGAACGGTGAGCAAAAATCCCAGAACTACACGGAGGGACCTGATGAATGACCTGCAGAGAGCTGGGACCAAAGTAACAAAGGCTACCATCAGTAACACACTACGCCGAGAGGGACTCAAATCCTGCAGTGCCAGGCGTGTCCCCCTGCTTAAGCCAGTACATGTCCAGGCCCGTCTGAAGTTTGCCAAAGAGCATATGGATGATCCAGAAAAGGATTGGGAGAATATCATGTGGTCAAATGAAACCAAAATGGAACTTTTTGGTAAAAACTCAACTCGTCGTGTTTGGAGGAAGAAGAATGCTGAGTTGCATCCCAAGTACACCATACCCACTGTGAAGTATGGGGGTGGAAACATCATGCTTTGGGGCTGTTTTTCTGCAAAGGGGACAGGACGACTGATCCGTGTTAAGGGAAGAATGAACGGGGCCATGTATCATGAGATTTTAAGCCAAAACCTTCTTCCATCAGTGAGAGCATTGAAGATGGAACGTGGCTGGGTCTTCAAGCATGACAATGATCCCAAACACACCGCTCGGGCAACGAAGGAGTGGCTCCGTAAAAAGCATTTCTCCAGTCTCCAGACCTCAACCCCATAGAAAATTTGTGGAGTCCGTGTTGCCCAGCGACAGCCCCAAAACATCACTGCTCTAGAGGAGATCTGCATGGAGGAATGGGCCAAAATACCAGCTACAGTGTGTGCAAACCTGGTGAAGACTTACAGGAAACGTTTCACCTCTGTCATTGCCAACAAAGGTTATGTTACAAAGTATTGAGTTGAACTTTTGTTATTGACCAAATACTTATTTTCCACCATAATTTACAAATAAATTCTTTAAAAAATCCTACAATGTTATTTCCTGGATTTTTTTTCTCATTTTGTCTCTCATAGTTGAAGTGTAGCTATGATGAAAATTACAGACCTCTCTCATCTTTCTAAGTAGGAGAACCTGCACAATCAGTGGCTGACTAAATACTTTTTGGCCCCACTGTATGTACACATATATTAAAAAATAGATAAGTAAGAATATGTCAAAAATTACATTAAAAAAAATTTATATTAAGTATTAAACAGTTATTAAAAAGTATTGCACATTCAGATTAAAATTAAAAACCATGTGAATTATTGTGATGTGATTATCTACGTTTGAGGCAGTGCTGGTTGTATAGCCTGACAGCAGAAGGATGAAAGGAGCTGCGGTATCTCTCCTTTGAGCAATGCAGGTGAAGAAGCCTGTCGCTAAAGGAGCTTCCCAGTGCTGCCACAGTCTCATGCAGAGGGTGATCGGTGTTCTCCATTGAGTATGAAAGCTTGGCCATAATCCTTCTCTCCCCCACTGCTTCCACCGTGTCCAGGATGCAGCTCAGGACAGATTTATCTAATTATTTTATAATTAATTGATCTAATCAGTTTGTCCAGATTTTTCCCGTCTGCTGCTGTGATCCTCACAGTGCTTCCTGCCCTGTCGAGATGAGAAAGGGATCTTTGAAGAAGGTAGATGATTGCATCATCCACCCCAATGCCTGGCTGGTAGGCAAACTGTAGCGGGTCCATTACTGGTTTTACCAGTGGGCGGAGAAAGTCAAGAACAAGTCTCTCCATGGCTTTCATCAGATAAGAGGTCAGTGCCACTGGTCTGTATCCATTTAAATCAATGGAATGTGCAGTTTAAACACAATGTTACAGTTTGTGGTAGATTTTTAGATTCTGTGTGATTAAAGCCATTCAAATTTATTACTAACTAGATTTTCCAGACTTTCAAATCCCAAGATTTTAAGTTTATCCTTTACACGATGATGGAGCCGCCGCCATGGTGTGATTTAAACTGTGTAATACTTATTTTTAATGAATTATTCAGTTATTTATATTCTGATTTGGTGTGATAGCAGTAAAACATGAATCAGAAGTAATTCCTCCTCTTAGACTGAACAACTCAGTATTGTTACAGGTTTAGTTTTATAGATCATTTCCTCTCTTTATTTAGTAAGGTGAGGAAGGCTGCTGGCCCTGACGGCATCCACCCCGGGCTTCTGAGACACTGTGCAGACCAGCTGTGTGGGATAGTCCAGGTCATCTTTAACCTAAGCCTGAAACAAGAGTGAGTTCCAGTCCTCTGGAAGACATCATGTGTAGTGCCCATACCAAAGACTGCACATCCCATTGATTTAAATGGATACAGACCAGTGGCACTGACCTCTTATCTGATGAAGGCCATGGAGCGACTTGTTCTGGACTATCTCCGCCCACTGGTTAAACCAGTGATGGATCCGCTACAGTTTGCCTACCAGTCAGGCATTGGGGTGGAAGATGCAATCATCTACCTTCTTCAAAGATCCCTCTCTCATCTCGACAGGGCAGGAAGCACTGTGAGGATCATGTTCTTCGACCTATCTAGTGCATTCAACACCATCAGACCCAGTATACTGAGGAACAAGATGGAGAGTGCAGGGGTGGATCATCAACTCACCACATGGACAATGGACTATTTAACAAACAGACCACAGTATGTGCGGCTTAAGGACTGTGTTTCAGACACAATCCTCTGCAGCACTGGGGCTCCACAAGGGACATTCCTGGCCCCATTTCTCTTCACCCTCTACACCGCGGACTTCACCTACAACACAGCAACCTGTCACCCTCAGAAGTTCTCCGATGAACTTGTTGGCTACATCCTGGATGGAGACGACAGTGAGTATAGGGAACTCACCAAGAACTTTGTAGACTGGTGTGGACAGAACCACCTTGAGATCAACACCAGCAAAACAAAAGAGCTGGTGGTGGACTTTCGAAGGTCAAAACCACATCCACTGAAACCGGTGAGCATCCAGGGATGGAATATCGAGATTGTTAACTCCTATAGGTACCTGGGTGTTCACCTTAACAATAAACTGGACTGGTCGGACAATACACAGGCCTTGTACAAGAAGGGCCAAAGAAGACTGCATTTGTTGAGGAGGCTTCGTTCTTTTGGAATTCAGGGGGCCCTTCTCAGCTCTTTTTATGACTCGGTGGTGGCGGCATCAGCCATTTTCTATGGTGTTGTCTGCTGGGGCAGCAGCATGACAACAGCAGACAAGAAGAAACTGGATGAACTAATCAGAAAGGCGAGTTCTGTCCTGGGCTGCACCCTGGACTCGGTGGAAGCAGTGGGAGAGAGAAGGATGATGACCAAGCTGTCATCCTTAATGGAGAACACTGATCACCCACTGCATGAAACTGTGGCTGCACTGGGCAGCTCCTTTAGCGACAGGCTTCTTCACCCACGTTGCTCAAAGGAGAGATACCGCAGCTCCTTTCTTCCGTCTGCTGTCAGGTTATACAACCGGCACCGCCCCAAACGTAGACAATTACCATCACAATAATTCACTTCAAAACTAAATCACAAAACTTCTCTGGGTAATTACTTTTAAATTATGTGCAATACCTGCTGTACCTGCTGTACTTTGTGTAATATTTTTAAACTGTGCAATATTTGGTTAACTCCTCTATAAATACTGCTTATATTTTTGTAATTTTTACATATTCTTACTTTTTAACATGTGTACATACATGTAAACACTTTGTCTTTCTCTATTTTTTGTATTCTTGAAAGCTGCTGTAACACTGCAAATTTCCCCCTGTGGGATAATAAAAGGCTATCTTATCTTATCTTAAAGACACAACTTCCATTCAAACCTAAATCCTCTGTTTCAGTCTCACTATTAGAGAAGATGAGTTAGTGAGGAGCAGCTCATGTGTGATTCTCAGAGAGATGATCTTACCTCAGTATCTCCAGTTTACAGTGAGGATTCTCCAGTACAGCACAGAGACACTTCACTCCTGAATCTCCTAGATTATTATCAGACAGATTGAGTTCTCTCAGGTGTGAGGGGTTTGATCTCAGAGCTGAAGCCAGAGCAGAACAACCTTCATCTGATACACCACAATCACACAACCTGCAGAGAGAACAATGAGCCACTCTTCATTCTCTCAGTTCTAGAGGAACTTCATTATCTACAGAGTCACTACAGTCTACAATCAGTGTGGATGAAGCTCTGTGAAACAGTAAGATCAACAAAGTACAAATAAAATAAGAAGATTTGGCTGATCTCACGTCTCTGGTTTCTTCTTGATTATTCACCACCATCACCTACCCACACAGGTGAACTGGAAGATGACCAACCAAATCCAGGAAATGCCGGAAGTGCATGAAGTGCATGTACCCCATGGCTGAATCTCTGCTAGACCAAATGGAAAGTCAGCTTTTATATTCCATAGGGGTGGCGGTTAACCAGAACCTTCACTAGAGAAGAGATAGAAGCTGGCCAGTCTTCCCTCCCTTATTATATTGTTATAATAATTTTGTTTTTCTCTATGTGTTTCAGTGAGATTTTATCTACTTTAATGTTTTTTGCTGTTTCATGGTTGTATAACTTGTTTTTAAGAGTTTATGTAAACTGTTAAAACTGAAATATACCAGAACATCAGCACATTCTTGCAAAGACCTATAAAAACAGTACGGTAACCTATAGGTTTGTTTGTTTGTTTATGTCATGTTTGTGTCATGTTCTTACACATTGGTTACATTCATGACAGGAACGGTAGTCACTCACTTGCATGTTTTTGGACTGTGGGAGGAAACCCACGCAGACACGGGGAGAACATGCAAACTCCACACAGAAATAACCCATAGGTAAAAGTGGCGCCATACCAGTCACCAAGCTTTGCTCTTTACCATATAAGATACTTATTATTACAAATTGTGACAATGACAAAGCATATTTGCTGATTTTATCAAAAATTAAGATTTTTAAGCTGACATGAATCAGCAAAACAATGGTGTGAAACTCTTAAGTGTGTTGGTACAGAATCGTGCTCGTTACTGTAAGTTTACTTTAAAACAATGGATTCATGCTGATTAAAAACATTTGGTCATTTTATAAAAAAAAGGTTTTAGCAGATGGAGAAAAACTGTGGCTGAGATTTTTATTGTATTTTCACCAGGCAGTGAGGGTGCAGCTAATGTAAACAGTTTTGATTAAATGTTTAACAATCATCAAAATCCTGAGTAAATAAATATGTTTTCGATCTGGACTTGATCATTAAGACGTGTCCGAATCACGAACAAAGACAGGAAGATTATTCCAAAGTTGTGGAGCTTTGTAAGAAAATGCTCTTCCCCCAGCCGTGATCTTTTTAATTCTAGGAACTACAGTCATGTGAAAAAATTTAGGACACCCCATTAAATAGGCAGCTCTTTATTAAGAAATGTTCACATATCAATGCCCAATCTTGTTTTTGTTTATTTCTGGAAGAGAAAGTGATTCAATTGCAATTAAACAACAATAATTAACATTGTTTTACTCATGAAACAAAAGATATGAACAAAAATGCATATTATAATGGAGGAAAAAGTTAGGACACCCTACCCTCTAATAACTAGTGTTGCCCCCTTTGGCTGAAATAACCTCAGTGAGATGCTTCTTGTAGCCATCTACCAATCTCTGACATCGATCTGAAGAAAGTTTGCCCCACTCCTCAATGCAGAATTCTTTCAGCTGTGAGATGTTTGATGGGTTTCTTGCATGTACAGCCCGTTTTAAGTCACTCCACAGCATCTCAATGGGATTAAGATCCGGACTTTGACTTGGCCATTCCAGGACTCTCCACTTCTTAGTTTTCAGCCAGTCCTTGGTGGATTTACTGGTATGTTTTGGGTTGATGCCATGTTGCAGGGTCCAGTTCCACTTCAGCTTTAATTTTTTTTACAGATGGTTTCACATGTTCCTCAAGCACCCTCTGATACACAGTAGGATTCATGGTGGATTCTATGATGGTGAGCTGGCCAGGTCCTGCTGCAGCAAAGCATCCCCAAACCATGACACTTCCACCTCCATGCTTCACAGTTGGTATGAGCTTCTTTTCTTGGAATGCTGTATTTGGTTTACGCCAAACGTGTCTTCTGTTCTGGTGTCCAAATAATTCAATTTTAGACTCATCTGTCCAAAGAACATTAGTCCAGAAGTCTTGGTCTTCTCTCTGGCAAACTTCAGTCTGGCCTTAATGTTTTTCTTAGAAAGCAAAGGTTTCCTCCTTGCACACTTCCCATGAAAATTAAACAGTTAAACAATTAAACTTGCTCTGGAGGTGAACTTGCTTGGACGGCCAGACCTGGGCATGGTCACAGTTGTTTTGAATGTCCTCCACTTGTAAACAATTTTCCGGATGGTGGAATGGCTGATGTCAAATTCTTTTGAGATCTTTTTAAATCCCTTACCAGACTCATAAGCAGCCACAATCTTCTTTCTGAGGGCCTCAGACAGCTCTTTGGATCTCACCATGGTGCTCACTCTCACTTCAACAGTCAGGGACACACCAAACTAATTTTCTGAGGTTTAAATAGGACAAGCCTCATTCAAAATGCTGGGTAGCGATGTTCTAATCATGTGCACCTGATGTGATACACCTGTGTGTGATCTTAACTATTTTAAGTGGGACAATATGTAGGGGTGTCCTAATTTATTCCTCACCAGAAATTGCATTCTTTTTAAATAACATTTTACAGAAAGTAGTAAAAAGGCCGTAATTGTTAATTGTTTAGTCATATTACTTGGATCCCTCAGTATTGTTAAAATTGATATTAAATATTCACATGTTCAAATATGTAAAAAAAATATACAGGCTTTCATAGGGTGTCCTAATTTTTTCACATGACTGTATAAGTAACCCTGCATCTTGTGAGCGAAGTGGATGCGAAGTGGATGCGCTGGGTTGTAGTGATTAATATGTTCACTCAGATATTGTGGAGCCAAACCATGTAGCGCTTTATAGGTTAGTAAAAGTATTTTGTAATCAATGCAGAATTTAAATGGCAGCCAGTGTAGAGACAATAGAACAGGACTAATATAATGAAATTTTTTAGTTCTAGTTAGCACTCGAGCTGCTGCATTTTGAACTAACTGGAGTTTGTTTATGGATCTACCAGAGCATCCAGTTAGAAGAGCATTACAATAATCTAACCGAGAAGTTATAAACGCATGGATCAGTTTTTCGGCGTCATTAGCAGATAGTATATTTCTTATTTTAGAGATATTATGCAGATGATAGAAAGCAACTCTAGTAATATTATTAATGTGTATATCAAAGGAGAGATCTGAATCTATTGTGACACCCAAGTTTTTTACATCTGGGCTGGGAGTAACAGATAACGTGTTTAGGTTTAGCACCAGGTTAGACAACTTGTCCCTCACATTATTGGCCTATAATTAGACGGAACATGTGGATCAAGATTAGGTTTTTTAATCAGGGGTTTAATAACAGCACTTTTAAACAATTTAGGTACGTACCCAAGGCTAAGGGATGCATTGATTAATGTAAGCAGGGGCTCTACAATAGCTGGGAGTAAATCTTTAAGTAAACGAGTTGGAACAGGATCGAGTATACACGATGATGATTTTGATGATTTAATCAACACAGTTAGTTCATTTTGGGAGATTGGATTAAAGGAATTTAGTTGGATTATCTTGTTGGATACGTCACTCTAATCACTAATGCTGGTCAGAGTGAATTGATGCCAGGTGACTGACTCTGAAGTCGTGTCATTAAAGAGTTTAAAACAATCATGGCTGGTACAGTCTGGTGGTGTATTAGATTCAGTTTCATTGACATTTTTAGTTAGTTTGGTCTCAAAAAGGAATATAGGATTATTCTTATCAGAATCAGAATACTTTATTGATCCCCGAGGGGAAATTTCAGATGTTACAGTTGCTCAGATTGTATATATGTATTAAGAATATTAAAAGGTAAGAATATATTAAAAAGTAAAGTAAAGTAAAAACGCTCTTAAAATAAAGTGGCAAAACGCTAAAGTGGCAAAACGCAAAACGCTCTTAAAATACACTTAAAACGCTCTTAAAATAAAGTGGCAGATGCAGTGGTGACATATATTGCACTATTTATGATACAACTATCATATTGCACGTATTGTAAGGTCTATTACTTAAGTGAGGAGTTGTAAAGTTTGATGGCCACAGGTAGGAATGACCTCCTGTGGCGCTCCGTGGTGCTTTTGGGTGGAATGAGTCTTTGACTGAACGTGCTTCTGTGTCTTTCCAGTGTGTTGTACAGCGGGTGAGAGGTATTGTCCATAATGGACTTCAGCTTAGACAGCATCCTCCTCTCTGACACTGTCGTCAGCGAGTCCAGCTCCACACCCACCACATCACTGGCCTTACGGATCAGTTTGTTCAGTCTGTTGGCATCTGCCACCTTCAGCCTGCTGCCCCAGCATGCAACTGCATAAAGGATAGCACTCGCCACCACAGACTCATAAAAGATCTTTAGCATAGTCCTGCAGATGTTGAAAGACCTTAGCCGTCTCAAAAAGTAGAGACGACTTCGGCCCTTCCTGTAGAGGGTTTCCGTGTTTTTACTCCAGTCCAGTTTATTGTCTATGTACACTCCCAGGTATTTGTAGTCCTCAGCAGTGTCCACACTGACCCCATTGATGGACACAGGGGTCACCGGTGCCTTTTTTCTTCTCATGTCCACAACCAGCTCTTTTGTCTTTGTCACATTAAGCTGTAGATGGTTCAGCTCGCACCATGTGACAAAGTCCTTCACCGTAGCCCTGTACTCGTCCTCATCACCCTTGCTGATACATCCAACTATCACTGAGTCATCAGAAAATTTCTGAAGGTGGCAGGTCTCAGTCCGATAGCTGAAGTCCATGGTGTAGAGGGTGAAGAGGAAGGGAGAGAGAACAGTTCCCTGTGGTGCTCCGGTGTTGCTGATCACTCTGTCCGACACACCGTGCTGCAGGCGCATGTACTGAGGTCTGCCGGTCAGGTAGTCTGTAATCCAGGACACGAGGGGGGTGTCCACCTGCATCGCTGTCAGCTTCTCACCCAGAAGAGCCGGATGAATTGTGTTGAATGCCCTGGAGAAGTCAAAAAACATGATCCTCACCGTGCTGGCTGGCTTGTCCAGGTGAGTATAGACTCGGTCAAGCAGGTAGATGATGGCGTCCTCAACTCCCAGACGTGGCAGGTAGGCGAACTGGAGTGGGTCTAGAAGTGGCTGGACTATGGGTCAGAGCTGGTCCAGGACTAGCCTCTCCATGGTCTTCATGATGTGGGACGTCAGTGCTACTGGTCTGTAGTCTTTGACGTCACTAGGGCGTCTTCGGAATAGGAACGATGCAGGACGTTTTCCACAACACGGGGACACGCTGGAGACTCAGGCTCATGTTGAAGACATACTGCAGGACTCCACACAGCTGGGTGGCGCAGGCTTTAAGGACCCTGGGGGGGACCCCATCGGGGCCAGCAGCCTTGTTTGTGTGGAGTCTATTCAGCTGGCTCCTCACCTGGTCAGCAGTGATGTACACAGTAGGGGAGATTTGTGATGGGGGGTTGGAGGTGTGAGCTGGGCTATCACAGGAGGGGGGCAGACAATCAAGGATTGGAGGGAGGGTGAGTGGGGTGGGCTGCAGGGGACAGATAGCGGTGGAGTCGGGACGGGGGAGGTCAGGGCCTGCAGTGTCAAACCTGTTAAAGAACAGATTTAGTTCGTTGGCCCTGTCTTCACTGCCCTCTACTTCTCTGCTGTCGTTGGACCTGAAACCAGTGATGGTCCTCATTCCACTCCAAACCTCTCTCATGTTGTTTACACTCCAGCTTTCTCTTGTAATTGTCTTTACCCTCTCTGATTGTGGTCTTTAGCTTCCCCTGGATCGTTCTCACCTCCTCTTTGTCTCCAGTTCTAAATGCCCTCTTCTTGTCGTTAAGGAGGGATTTAATGTCCTTCGTTACCCATGGTTTGTTGTTTGGGTAACACTTTACAGTCCTGGTTGGGACAATGGAGTCCACACAGAAATTTATGTAGTCTGTTATGCACTCATTGAGCCCGTCGATGTCCTCTCCGTGCGGCTCACAGAGTGCCTGCCAGTCTGTGGTCTCAAAACAGTCCTGCAGTACCTCATGAGTCCCCTCTGACCATCTCCTCACTGTCCGTGTGGTCACAGGTCGGCTCTTAACAATGGGCACATAACAGGGGCTGAGATGTACCAGGTTGTGGTCAGATCTACCCAGAGGGGGGAGGGGGGAGCAGCTGTATGCATCTTTAACATTGCAGTACAGCAGATCCAGTGTTCGCTCCTCTCTGGTGGGACAGTCCACATACTGAGTAAAGTGTGGTAGTGCCTTCGTCATAGTGACGTGGTTAAAGTCACCTGAAATGGCTATGAAGGCATTCGGGTGTTGGGTTTGGAGACGTGCTATAGATGAATGTATGGCATCACAGGCCTCGGGTTTGCCGAGGGGGGAATATAAACAGCCACCATTATGACGTGCGAGAACTCCCTCGGTAAATAATATGGTCTGAGTCCTACAGCAAGCAGTTCAAAATCGGGGCAACAGATTTGTTCCTTGATGGTTATATGACCAGGGTGACACCAGCGGTTATTAATAAGGACGGCGAGACCCCCACCTTTTCTTTTCTCGCTCGCCGCGCTGCACCGGTCAGCACGAACAGTCTGAAAACCATCGATGTAAACGATGTTATCCGGGATGTCCTGGTGTAGCCATGTCTCCGTAAAGCACATTAAACTACATTCCCGGTACTCCCGTTGACTCCTGGTTAGTGCTGTAAGTTCATCCATTTTATTCACGAGTGATCTCACGTTGCCCATAACAACGGAGGGGACGCGCGGTTTATATGCTTTTTTCTCCAAAATTCGCCGTCGTCTCGCTCTCGCTTTAGCTGTGCGTTGGTTCATTCCTCCTCTGCATCCCCTGTGTGTTCGTCTCCATAATTCTGCCGGGATGTTTGTTGTAATGTCTGCTATGCCGGCCGGCTTCAACGCGATCAGCTGTTCGCGGCTGTATACGAAACGGACATGTTGCTGCGCCGCGGTGAGTGAAAAAAGTATTTTCACAACGAAAAAATAAACCAAAACTCTCTCTACTAGCATGATTCGAGAGGGCACAGCTTCACAAAGTTACTAACTAAAAGTATAAAAACTTAAATTAAGTATAAATAGAGATAATAAAGTAACAGCGACTGTAAACAATGAGCAACTGTAACGGGCTGCACGCTGCTCTCGCGCATGCGCACACATACCAATTATTATACCATATTATTATTCTCTATTAAGGAAAAATAATATAAATAATATAAAGCTGCAGCCACCACTACTTGTGCTCTATTATATATATATATATATATATATATATATATATATGTATATATATATATACTGTATATACATATATATATATATATATATATATATATATATATATATATATATATATATATATATATATATATATATATATATATATATATATTAGGGCTGTCAAACGATTAACATTTTTAATCATGATTAATCTCAGAATTTCATATAGTTAATCACAATTAATCACATTTTTAAAAAATCTGTGTAAATGTTATAGAAAACAAGGATTTTTAAGTGAAATGTACAATTAAAATGGTGAACACATTTTATGCTAAATGTACTTATGTTAAAAACTGCTGGGACAAGAGAAAACTGTAAGGGAGTTTTATTCACTCACATACTAGGCAGTAATACTATCCAGCAGAGACACTTGACTTCATATATATGTCAGATTGTAGGTTAAAATTTCTCCATCAGCAAACATTGTAGATCAGCGGTGCTTTAGGTGGGATAAGGCGTAGTTATTGTAACAGACTTTTCTGTGGTTGTATTGTGACAATGGTTTGATGGACGTTTCTACACGAAGTGTGTTTTGACCCTTTGGGGCTTCCATAGTTCATGTAATAGCATGCTCGGCTAACGCGATGATTCGGTACCATAACAGAAGAAGTTAATCAAGTGGAATTTATTTCTTTATTAAGCAAGTGCATCACTACCACGCTCAACATGAACTACAGATATATATATGTATATATATATATATATATATATATATATATATATATATATATATATATATATATGTATATATATATATATATATGTATATATATATATATATATATATATATATATGTATATATATATATATATATATACGTATATATATATATACAGGGGTTGGACAAAATAACTGAAACACCTGGTTTTAGACCACAATAATTTATTAGTATGGTGTAGGGCCTCCTTTTGCGGCCAATACAGCGTCAATTCGTCTTGGAAATGACATATACAAGTCCTGCACAGTGGTCAGAGGGATTTTAAGCCATTCTTCTTGCAGGATAGTGGCCAGGTCACTACGTGATGCTGGTGGAGGAAAACGTTTCCTGACTCGCTTCTCCAAAACACCCCAAAGTGGCTCAATAATATTTAGATCTGGTGACTGTGCAGGCCATGGGAGATGTTCAACTTCACTTTCATGTTCATCAAACCAATCTTTCACCAGTCTTGCTGTGTGTATTGGTGCATTGTCATCCTGATACACGGCACCGCCATTGGATGCACATGGTCCTCCAGAATGGTTCGGTAGTCCTTGGCAGTGACGCGCCCATCTAGCACAAGTATTGGGCCAAGGGAATGCCATGATATGGCAGCCCAAACCATCACTGATCCACCCCCATGCTTCACTCTGGGCATGCAACAGTCTGGGTGGTACGCTTCTTTGGGGCTTCTCCACACCGTAACTCTCGCGGATGTGGGGAAAACAGTAAAGGTGGACTCATCAGAGAACAATACATGTTTCACATTGTCCACAGCCCAAGATTTGCGCTCCTTGCACCATTGAAACCGACATTTGGCATTGGCACGAGTGACCAAAGGTTTGGCTATAGCAGCCCGGCCGTGTATATTGACCCTGTGGAGCTCCCGACGGACAGTTCTGGTGGAAACAGGAGAGTTGAGGTGCACATTTAATTCTGCCGTGATTTGGGCAGCCGTGGTTTTATGTTTTTTGTATACAATCCGGGTTAGCACCCGAACATCCCTTTCAGACAGCTTCCTCTTGCGTCCACAGTTAATCCTGTTGGATGTGGTTTGTCCTTCTTGGTGGTATGCTGACATTACCCTGGATACCGTGGCTCTTGATACATCACAAAGACTTGCTGTCTTGGTCACAGATGCACCAGCAAGACGTGCACCAACAATTTGTCCTCTTTTGAACTCTGGTATGTCACCCATAATTTTGTGTGCATTGCAATATTTTGAGCAAAACTGTGCTCTTACCCTGCTAATTGAACCTTCACACTCTGCTCTTACTGGTGCAATGTGCAATTAATGAAGATTGGCCACCAGACTGGTCCAATTTAGCCATGAAACCTCCCACACTAAAATGACAGGTGTTTCAGTTATTTTGTCCAACCCCTGTATATGTGTGTTTGTGTGTGTGTGTGTCATGTGAAATGAGAACCTTTGTCTTTTCTAACATATTTAAACATATAAACATTTGAGCTTCATTTGAACAGTACTGAGATGGAGATTATATTATTAAACAAACAAAACTGAAAAACTTAAGTTAGGAGACCGTATGCCCTAATAGCTGGTATTTCCCTCTTTGTCTGAAATAACCTCAGTTAGACATTTCCTATAACCATCTACCATCTCTGACATCAACTGTGAGAAAGTTTTTCTCCTCCATGCTGAATTTCTTCAGCTGTGTGAGGTTTGAGGGGTTTCTTGCATACACAGACAGTTTCAAATCACCCCACAGCATCTCAATAGGATTAAGACCCGGGCTTTGACTTGGACATTCCAGTTTTGGGGTTGTTGTCATGTTGCATGCTTCAGATTCAGGTTTTAATAACAGTGAATAAGATACTTAGCTTTAAGCAGCACCTGTGGGAGAAGCTCTGATCTTCTACAGTGAGAGACGAGATGCAGTCTAACACACTGGTTTGTTTCACTGAGGACTTCTGCACCCTACACAGAATATCTTCATTTCTTTACTGTGTGGTCCACAGGGGAGAGTCCATGTCTCATCACAAAATAATAAAACCAAGATACACAATAGAGCCAAAAGTATTCAGACTCCTGACCATAAGCTTGTTGGACATAACATTTCAAAATCAGATGCTATTAAAACATGGTGATCTCTATGTGATCTTTTCAGCTGGAACAACAGCCGCTTTTCTGAGAAGGCTTCTCCATGACTTTGAAGTATATCTGTGGGAATTTGTGCCCATACAGTCAAAAGAACATTCGTATGGTCGGACATTGATGCCAGTCAGGAAAGCTTTTGGAACTGATGTTCCAGTTCATTCCAAAGCTGTTGAATGGGGTTGAAATCAGGGCTCATCATCAGGCCTAACGGAATTTAAACCCATAACAGATTATTCTGGATATTTATACCTTTATCCAACTAAACCGTTCTCACCCTTCTCACCTTGCAGGAGTAAAAACTAAATAAACTCATCATATCTCTCTCTGCAGAACCTGTGTGGATCAAATGGAGACTCAGATGTGAGCACTGGTACTGAAGACTGTACTGAAGATTTGGAACCTTGTTTATGTATTAAAATCAGTCCAACAGCTGCAATAAATGTACCATCTACAGAGTATCTTCAAATATTGTTCTGGGAAATAATAAAAAATAATGTGTTGTCCAGGCCAAAGAGCAAAAGGAAGATCCTGATTACCAGCAATACAGAATGTAAGAGCCAGCAACAGTCGTGGTATAAGGGTGTGTTATTGAGAACGACAAGGGCTACTTGCACAGCACTGACCATTAATGTAAATGGGGATTTAAAGATTATGGAGCAACTTGTGCTTTTAATTAAACTGTGTTTTCCTTCAGGGCATCACTGCTTCTTTCATGCCAAGCGACATTTAAGAGGTAGTAAGAGGTGCTAGACTGACCTGTCTGCAGTCCAGACCTGCCTCCGATTAAAAACACATGGTGCATTGTGAAGCAAAATGTATAGGACCCTACTAAATTGGCAGTTGTAGCCTAGTGGTTAAGGTACTGGACTAGTAATCAAAAGGTTGCTGGTTCAAGCCCCACCAAACCTTCAATTGTGTAGACAATAAAATACTGTCTCTCTGTTCTGGCGTTAATCCCGCAGTGCAGGCTCTGCTCTTGTGCACAGTCATCTCTATTTGGTGCAATCTAAGATGTCTTCTGGGGCTGCGTTGACAATCTTCATGTCTACATTGATACAATCCAGCCACTGCATCTTTGGTTGCCCCCTTGGCCGGTGCCCTTGAGGGTTCAGTTGCAGGGCTGTTCGGGCCACTGTATCTGCCTTGCTCCGCATGACGTGTCCATACCAACGCAGCCTCGCCTCTCTCATCTTTTCTTGGATAGGGGCAATGCTCAGATGTTTCCGGACGTCCTCGTTGGTGATGTGGTCCCGCCGTGTTAGCCCCAGACTCCACCTGAGCATCTGCATCTCCATGACATGGAGGGCTTGCTCGTGTTTTACAGATGTCGGCCAGCACTCGGTGCCATAGAGGGCCACTGGGCGGACGACGGTCTTATATATTTTGGCTTTGAGATGGTCAGGCATATGGTGGTCGCAAAGCACTCCTGTGACTTGGCGCCACCTCAGCCATGCTGCGTTGACCTGGGCTCGGGCATCGGGAAGGGTGTTGCCATCGCTACTGATGATGGAGCCAAGGTATTTAAATTTTGTAGTCTTCTCCAGGTCTTTGCCGCCGATGCTGATGGTGCCATTGGTCTGGGTGCCGCATTCCATGTATTCTGTCTTATTGGTGTTGAGACGCATGCCGTAATCATCCAGACGGGTCTTCCATTGCTGGATTTGACGTTGCACATCCTCACGGGTCTCACTCGCAAGGAAGACGTCGTCAGCATAGAGGAGTGACCATGGGTGGGGCGCTTGCAGAATGGCGGTGACCGTGTCCATACAAAGGATGAACAGGAGTGGCGAGAGGGCAGAGCCTTGGTGAACACCGACAGTGGTGGGGAAAGGTGGTGAGGTTCCAACTGGACAGCGTACAGAGCTGGTGGTATCGGTATAGAGGAGCTTGATCAAAGCCACGTAGGCCTCAGGTATACCATGTGACCAGAGGGCATGCCAAATGAGGTTGTGGGGCACCCTGTCGAAGGCCTTCTCCAGGTCATGGAACGCCATGTGCACCTGCTTGTTCTTCTCACGGTGCTTCTCCAAGAGAAGACGGGTGGCATGAATTGCATCCGTGGTGCCACAGCCTTGCACAAAACCACACTGGTTCGGTGACACAGAGGCGATGCTCCGGAGCCATGCGCTGATAACTCGCTCAAAGATCTTCATGGTGTGGTGTACAATAAAATACTGTAACTGTTATGTAAGTCGCTTTGGATAAAAATGTAAATGTAAACTAAATTCACGAGACAATTCGCTTAATTTTATGGACTTTGTTTTTCAAAAATCACAGATTTTTTTACAGAAAAGTGCAACATTTCACATCAGTCATTAAATGACACTAATAGATTAAATGAGAGAATAAATATGCCACTGTCCCAACTTCTGTAATAATAAAGAGATAAAAAATAAAAAAAAATTGGTGATGGTTAATTAAAGGCTCTTAATCACCTCTTGTAGGGAACAGGTGAGTCAGTAAACTTGTAAATTTTCACAATTAGCTCAAGACTCATTGTGACCCTGATCAGGATGAAGTGGTTGTTATTATGTTAATAATAATAAAGCTTGTATTTAGGAGAAGTAGTGAGTGAGTGAGGTGTTTCCTGTACAGAGTGAATGATTGTACTGTATCACATCCTCCCCCTCAGCACCTGCAGTCGGTCCCAGCTGCAGCAGTGCAGTTACTGTACACTTCCACTCACCCAGGTTTTTGTACCACCATATAACACTGTGTGAAGATGTTACCACTATGGTAACTCTGACAGTAATAATCTCCTGCATCTCCAGTCTCAATTCTACTGATGGTCAGAGTGAAGGAAGATCCAGATCCACTGCCACTGAAACGATCTGGAATACCTGATGCTCTTCTGTTAGAGTAGTAGATCAGGAGTTTAGGAGCTTCTCCAGGTTTCTGCTGATACCAGTGTAAATAGTGACCCAAACTAGTAGAAAGAACAGCAGAACTGGTTTTACAGTTGATGGTGACTGAAGCTCCTAGATCAACATGATTTACTGCAGGACTCTGAGTCACAGTCACCTGACCTCTGGATCCTGAAAACAATAAGAAGAATAAAGACGTTCACTACATGAAGAACCATGTGGAGTTTGAAGTTCATCTAGTGGATCTTCTCCACATGGCAGAGCCTCCCCACCAGTAGAACATAAAGCATCGTGTTACCTTGAGTGCAGAGAGCCAGTGTGCAGATGAAGATGGAGATGAAGGTCATGGTTGATGTGGGTGAAGATGCTGGTCAGCAGCTCTCAGTCATGAAGTGTTAAACTCACAGAGCTTTAAACACTGACAGAGCACTGAAGCATGTAGTGTGTGTGTGTGTGTGTGTGTGCGTGTGTGTGTGTGTGTGTGTGCGTGTGTGTGTGTGTGTGTGTGTGTGTGTGTGTGTGTGTGTGTGTGTGTGTGTGTGGAATCACTGGAGTGGAACAGAGGTTTTTGTACGACGGCTTCATTGGAATGTATCACTGTGCTACACTTTTGGTGGAGGAACCAAACTCAGTGTCAGTAAGTAGTTTTATTTCTTCTACATTAAAAACATTTTTATTTTTAATATCATTTATTAATCTTCATATAAACAAGAGAAAAAATAAGTATTAATAACAATAAATAAACAGTAACTTAATATTTAACCTTCAATAAATACTGTGGTACCTTGTAACTCGACGTCCCCTAAACTTGAAATCTTTGAAACTTGACGCCCTTCGTGGATAAATTTGTAGCTTTAAACTCGACTTTTAGCTTAAACTCGAACTGTGTGGGACTGTCGCTTTGTTCACATTAATGCTGTCCATGATCATGATAACGCTTTGCTATCATTGCAAAAGGAAAGTGCACAATAAACAGCAGCACCGCGACCCAGATCAACCACAGAGCAGCATAAAATCATAACCGCTGCTTACCTGAGCTTCTCTTCTTCAAATTGAGACCAAATCTACATCAGTGTGTTCTTACATCAGGGATTTAATCCACTTGTTTTTCTTCTTGGAGACTTTTGGAGACCAACATGGACTCTTTTTACTTCTATAACTCCAGATCAGAATTAGTTAGAAGCTAAAAATGTAATATGGTGATTGTAAACAACATTTGCTACAGGAATAAATTGTTGGTAATGGAATATAATATTATAATATTATTTTTAATATATATAATAAAATATTCACATAATGAAATATATGCAGTTCCACAGAACCATGAAACACAACAGGTTTCACAAACATCCTTATGGGAAAAATACCTTGAAATTCAGTGCCACGCTCAGAACCAAATGGCATTAAGTTAAGGTACCACTGTATATACAATTACTAAATATCCAACAAATCAAAGAAGAACATCTGGTGAAAGTGCTGCTCTATTCTGGGAGAAAGCAGATCACTCAGCCATCTTCATGCAAATTTCACTTTCACCCCCATGTTCTCTCACTTTAACTTCTACTCATTATAATTAGCTGCTTTTGACTGGTTGGTTTTACATTTCCCTTTTAGAGGAATGCAGCTCTAAATTTAGGAAGTAAGTCACTTTGCCTTATATGAAAATTTCAAACAAGCTCAAACTTGCTTTATTTCTGCATTGAAACGTTGAATGAAAATTTTTGTGCAACTATTAAAATAAAAGGCCGGTTATTACACAGTGAACTTGCACTGACAAACAATATAAATTATAGAAAATATAAAAAAGATTTTAAAAGGATCATTTTAGCAAGAAGTTGTGATTTCTTATGTAAAACGACCCTCATAAAATTTAGAAATACATTCTCACTATCCCTGATTTATAATGGAGGCTTAAAAGTATTAATAATTGTCATTGGCTATATAGCTAAGAATCTCAATCAGATTCTCTCAGTGAAGGATGTTCCTACAGGGATATATAGATGGCACTGGCAGACATGACTAAATCTTTGGCACCAAAATATATGAAAATCGCCCAAAACACAAACCTTGATGAACTTAAGTCGTTATTGACAATTTGCATAGTGCAGTACTCGTGACATGACCTTATAGACAAAGACCTAGCCAAAATCTTAGGAAAAATGGCCATCATATTGGTCACCCAGTCCAGAAACCATTAACTGGAACTAAAGCAGGTAATAAGTGTAATGTAAGGCCCATGAGCAAAAGCATGTAGCTCCCACCAGTAAAGTAGGGCCATTAAAACATGTGCTCTTCAATACTAGTCTAGAGTTTGATGCATCCGAGGAAAAGAATGCACACAGTCTCAGCCACTTATTCAGCTCGTCCACTGTGTGTGTGCCTCTCTGTAAAATAAGCTAAACATTTAGCTAGCTAGCTTATCATGTCTATGTCTAAACTGTACACTCAAAAATACAGAAAGGAGTGGGAATTATAGAGTGAATTCAAAAGCTGGTTGAAGCCATTTAATGGAGATGATACATGGGCATACTGCCTGTTTTGTAAGATTTCTACGCCAAACTTTGTGATATATAAAAAAAAAAACACGACAACTCAGAAACATACTCAAAAGGCAAAGCCTTATAACAGTTCCACATTAATTAGTAAAAAATTGACTCTGCAAAAAAAGCTAAAGCGACAATGGCATTAGCTATTGCTAAACACTGTTTCACTCTGGCATGTGATCACATTGGGGGAGCCTGTAAAGCTGCTTTCTCAGACTCCATTTCAAAATGTACAGGACAAAGTGCATGGAAATGATTAATGGTGTTCTAGCACCATACTTTCTAAAAACGGTCGCAGATGTGGGTGACCAGAGTTTCAGCCTCCTCCTCAATGAGTCCACAGATGTAAGTGTTTCTAAGTACCTGGGGGTTGTGATAAGGTACTTTAATGACACCAAACACAATTGTCTCAACATGTCTGGGGCTTGTTGAATTGGAGGGAGGAGATGCCAGATCTATAGTGGCTTTCCTGGAGAAGTGTCGTCTTTAAGAAGAGAAACTCCTGGGGATAGGGACTGACAATGCCTCTATTATGATGGGGATTAATAATGGGGTCCATAAAGTGCTACAGAAGGAATATGGCCTCAAAGATCTGGTTCTTATTCGTTGTGTGTGTCACTCTGTGCAGCTTGCTGTAAGTCATGCTTCCAATGACACCATCCCCCGTAGTGTGGAGTACTTGGTACAGGAGACTTATAACTGGTTTTAAATGTCTGGTTTTAAAAGTGCAGGGAGGCCTACAAGGCCATATATAAAACCATCAACTGTGGTGAGAAACCTTTACAAATAACCAATGTGTGTGCCACATGTTGGCTCTCCATTGAGCCAGCGGTTTCACACATTTTGGACCAGTGGGAAGAACTTAACCTGCATTTCGCATTCACCAAGTCCAGTGAACACTGCTACATGGCTGAGGTTTTATACTCCATGTACAGTGATCCTCAAAACATCTCAACATGTTCAACATCCCAGACATGTTCAGATGGCGGCGCACACAGATGCAGCGGCCTGGCCTGATCTTCTCTTTATTCTAAGTCTTTTACTTTTTCCTTTTTTTATCAGTAGGGCAGTAGCTCTTATCAAATACAATAGATCGGAGTTGTTTTTTATAAGGGATAATCACACCGCTTTTCCATTTAACACAACTTTTATTCCACCGGAGATACGGAACACATCAGAGACGTTTGGTATCGCTATTCCACCAGTGAAGCGACACAGGCAGTGGAGGGAAAGGACCAGAGACTCCAGAAAAAGCAGAGGAGGTGGACTGTGTGTTGGCACGGTTGTAGTGCTAACCACCTATAACGCCGCCTTGAACAAAACCATGCAAACTGGAAACTCTTCTCTCTGAGCTTCATGTAGATCAAGCACATACTCAACTCCTGAATATGTTAATGTCTGATATGTTGCGAGAAATTTCCTCTTCAATAGATAACCTAGCCATGAGTAAGATTCCAGCCTATTTGGTACCCCTTTCCTTGGTACATTCTCTCTGCAGCCACTTGGAAAATGGTTACTGATTTACAAGCGCACCTAGCCTATACTTTGGTTAGTGCTGTACACCTCTACATCAATCCCTAAGACTGTGGCGTTTATTATCAACCTACCGATATTCTCTGTCAAAAACATTTACTTGTTAAAAGATGTGGTTAATGTCGGGTTTTGGCAGGGTGAGACACATATAAAGGTCCAGACTCCACCAATTGTGACCTATCTTGACAATAAACCTGGATTGTATTTGGCCCCAAATTTGTGCATGTGCACCTTGACCAAAAAGATCCAGTAAATTAGGCCCACTGTGCAACCACTGTAACACTTTGGCATCAAGTAGAGAATTAGTTGGAAGCCACTGGTTTCTTTGCCAAGCACCCTTTGGAATTGAAGCCGGCCACTATTACGCATGTCCAGATTGATGGACCATAGGCCATAGAGGTGACCTCTATTAACAACATCCTTAAAAAGATAGCGTTGGAGCCTTGAACACCCAGCCAATTTCTCCTTCATTCCTGATCGGTCTCAAACACGATCCTAGCAACCATGGTGGGACTAGGGTGTGTACTCACTGGTGCGATCACCTACATTTACCTTAAATGCACACAGAGGCTGCAGACAGAATTAGGTAACTGCTCTGCACGTTAGACAAAATAAATGGGAGCAAGACTATCCCATTAACTCCACTGAAGAAAAGGTAGAAAATGGGACCCCTGACCTTATAGAGCTACAGGAGTAGGTGATCCTAACAGTACCACACTCACATTTAGGCCTAGATTCATAACTCATACTGCCACTCATCAGAACCAAGCCACTGATATGAGCATGAAAATGTGTGTCTACTATACCTCAACATCAACAGCCATTCCTTCTGCTGGCGGTCTGACCCTCTTCTGTGGGTAGAGCATCAAACCGAGTTGGGGAGATGTAGTGTCATGGATCTTTTTTATGGACATTAGGACCATCCCTTGGAGTTCCCTTATCTGCAAAATGTATGACTCTTGGAGCATCAGGCCTGGGACTACACTGACCTAAGCCCTTACTCTACATTTTTACAGAACGTGGAGGAGAAAACTTCAGATGAGAAGAGAACTGCGCAAGAAAAGAACCAGTCAGCAGAAAAAGAAGGAGAAGTGACCTGCTTGCTTCTGTCTTTTGCAGATCGCAGAGCTCACAGTCTCGACTTCTGGTTCTCAGTCTCTAAGATTTGATTGTAGTAAATTAGTTACGTTTAGTGCACTGGTTGCCTCTACTGGACTTCTGAAACGTTGTTTTTAGCCAAGGCAGCATTTTCCAGCACTACGATCCAGATTCAGTTGCGCAGGCAGAATTCAACTTCTTCATGTGAAGCATTGCGTGAGTCTCCTTGCAGACCTTTTCAAGGAAGAAAAGCAAACCAAGGACACCAAAGATTCATGTCCTGCGTCGTAGAGCTTACCTGGGATAAAGGATAGAGCCAATAGATGAATGAGAAGACATTTCTTGCTACAAAGGACTACAAACAAACTGTGGTAGACTCAATTTTCTATGCTCTGTGAAGGGCTTGCTTCTGTTGTTTCTTAACACGTACGTCTATTACTGATTGATCTCAACAGGCATCTCAATTAGGCCCATTTCACGATTCATATTTACATTTTCAGCATTTAGCAGATGCTTTTACCCAAAGCGACTTACAGTACTGGGACAGTATACAGTCTGAGCAACTGAGGGTTACAGGCCTTGCTTAAGGGCCCAACAGCAGCAACCTGGCAGTGGTGAAGCTTGAACCAGCGACCTTTTGGTTACTAGTCCAGTACCTTAACCACTAGGCTACAACTGCCTGACAATTCTCACCAAAGTGTTCCAGTTATAAGTTCTTAGTATTGATTTACTATCCACACCTTTATTTTGCCTTTCATGTTGTTTAATTGTTTATTCCATGATTAATCATTGTTTTTATGCTGTCTTTAACTTTTAATAAACATTGTAATTCTTCAAACGTAGTGTTGTAAATTTAATGACCAGTAATGAGGAATAGTTGACTCAAAGAACTTTACCCCTACAGAACAGAACTGATTTATCCTAAATCTATTTTTTCTGGTGATTTCCCATTATAATCCCCAGGTGCCCCATGATTCATTTTAGGTTATTAATTATATAATTAACATCTAACACCTTTTCCCAACGTTTAACACTACAAGTGTCATGTTAAATGTTAAAATATATTTGATTATGTTTTTAATGTTTGTATCTTGTACATAAAGCTGCTCAATTCATCTCAGTACCTTTAACTACTAGTTCTAAATGATGTTTAATGAAAGAAAACTTTTAATAGTTGGAATCACCATTTAAAATAAGGCAGATGCTATTTGCACCCTGGTGTGAGCAACAATGTATACTATTTACACCCAGGTGTGAAAACAGCATTACATACTATTTTCACCCGGGTGCATACAACCAGCAGATACTATTTACTTTACTATGTAAATGTACTATTTGCACCCTGGTGTAAACAGCAAAGTGTACAATTTGCACCCTAGTGTAAACGGCAATGTATACTATTTACACCCAGGTGTAAATATCACAAGATTACAAATAATTTTACAATTTTTTATATTATTTTCAGATTGTGTATTTTTAAATGGCATTATTTACATTATACATTATCTACACCCAGGTGTAAAATAGCAATATATACTGACATGCCAAAAGTCTTGGTACAGGAACTAGTATCATGTTAGGTAACCATTTAGCCTGGCTAAGTGCAGCAGGCATTGGTTCCACAAGTCGACAGAAATATCTGGAGGGGTGTTGACCCATGCCATCTGGATAGCCACCCACAGGTCAGTGGTATTTGTAGGTGCAGGATCTCTGGTCCCTCTATGACATATTCCCAGTACATGTGACACTGGATTAAGGAATGTTAAATGTCCCACCCATCTGGTACCCACAATCTTACATCACTCAAACTCCATTAATTCGCATCGCCTTGCCATGAGCACACTGGCCAGTGGTCAGCCTTACTCAAAAAATAATACCTCCAACTACCTACAACTTTTACAGATATGGGCATTCCCAAGCCACCCCCAGGTAACGCCACTTCATGATCAATTTACTGCTATCCTTTGACCTTTAGCATGTCCATGTATAGTGTTTATATACTGGTGTGAAACTGAAAAATACACAACCTGAAGCAAACAGCAATTTATACATCCATGTGTAAACAATGATGTATTTTTTTGTACCCTAATTTAAAGAGAAATACATGTATATACCATTCACACCTTTGTGTAACTGTCTAATAATTAGACTTAGCTTTTTAGCTATCCTTTTGCTTGGACCCTTATTTCTGTTAAGCTACACATAAAAAAAAAAGTACATTTAAATTAGCAGTGGTGACTGATAATTCCAATGATAAATATACTGAATGACAATTTTAGTCTTATATGTGCTTCTTGACTACCATGCATTCTAATTTTTTTCCTAAAAAAATTATTCTGCTTGCGACAATCACCAAATTGGTTAAAAGTCATTGTAGTTTACACCTAAGCATATATCTGAGCATTATTTATAAACACTTCAATAAATACTATAATAAAGAAAATTAAGCCTGTCCACAGAGTATATGAACAACACTAGTAAATGTTTTTGTATTTGTAACTGTTGTGTATTGTTACATTTTCCTCTTTTGACTCTATTATTAGAGTGCTTCATAATAGTCATACAGCTAATAACAGAGTACTCCATAATAGCCACATGAAGTGATTACATTAATTAAATGTAAAAATAACTTTTAGGAACAGACTAGGATTGGTAATGTGAGAATCAGTTTCAACCAATACCTACACCATTGTCCAGTGCAAAATTATCTTAATTTTGATTAGAAAGAAAGAACAAAAGAAAGAAAAAACACACGACACAAGATACCTTTTTAAAATGTATTACTTTTCCTTTCATTACACAAAACACATTCACGTTCACATATTCTGTAAAATACAGTCTGTAGTGTATAAGTCAAAAATAAAAAAAAAATCATTACAAAAAGTAAAAAAAAAAATGTTCAATTGCGTTTAGGAGCTGCTATCAGACGATCACGGATGTACAGCCGGATTTTATTTATTTGGCTTTGTTTTACATCACTTGGGTCAGCGTTTTTTATCAAAGCTTCAGCATTCTGAGAGATCAAAAAGAAAAAAATACATACTAAGAGAACAAACTTCACAGGCACACAAAGCTAAAATTTAGATATACAGTGTATCACAAAAGTGAGTACACCCCTCACATTTCTGCAGATATTTAAGTATATCTTTTCATGGGACAACACTGACAAAATGACACTTTGACACAATGAAAAGTAGTCTGTGTGCAGCTTATATAACAGTGTAAATTTATTCTTCCCTCAAAATAACTCAATATACAGCCATTAATGTCTAAACCACCGGCAACAAAAGCGAGTAAACCCCTTAGTGAAAGTTCCTGAAGTGTCAATATTTTGTGTGGCCACCACTATTTCCCAGAACTGCCTTAACTCTCCTGGGCATGGAGTTTACCAGAGCTTCACAGGTTGCCACTGGAATGCTTTTCCACTCCTCCATGACGACATCACGGAGCTGGCGGATATTCGAGACTTTGCGCTCCTCCACCTTCCGCTTGAGGATGCCCCAAAGATGTTCTATTGGGTTTAGGTCTGGAGACATGCTTGGCCAGTCCATCACCTTTACCCTCAGCCTCTTCAATAAAGCAGTGGTCGTCTTAGAGGTGTGTTTGGGGTCATTATCATGCTGGAACACTGCCCTGCGACCCAGTTTCCGGAGGGAGGGGATCATGCTCTGCTTCAGTATTTCACAGTACATATTGGAGTTCATGTGTCCCTCAATGAAATGTAACTCCCCAACACCTGCTGCACTCATGCAGCCCCAGACCATGGCATTCCCACCACCATGCTTGACTGTAGGCATGACACACTTATCTTTGTACTCCTCACCTGATTGCCGCCACACATGCTTGAGACCATCTGAACCAAACAAATTAATCTTGGTCTCATCAGACCATAGGACATGGTTCCAGTAATCCATGTCCTTTGTTGACATGTCTTCAGCAAACTGTTTGCGGGCTTTCTTGTGTAGAGACTTCAGAAGAGGCTTCCTTCTGGGGTGACAGCCATGCAGACCAATTTGATGTAGTGTGCGGCGTATGGTCTGAGCACTGACAGGCTGACCCCCCACCTTTTCAATCTCTGCAGCAATGCTGACAGCACTCCTGCGCCTATCTTTCAAAGACAGCAGTTGGATGTGACGCTGAGCACGTGCACTCAGCTTCTTTGGACGACCAACGCGAGGTCTGTTCTGAGTGGACCCTGCTCTTTTAAAACGCTGGATGATCTTGGCCACTGTGCTGCAGCTCAGTTTCAGGGTGTTGGCAATCTTCTTGTAGCCTTGGCCATCTTCATGTAGCGCAACAATTCGTCTTTTAAGATCCTCAGAGAGTTCTTTGCCATGAGGTGCCATGTTGGAACTTTCAGTGACCAGTATGAGAGAGTGTGAGAGCTGTACTACTAAATTGAACACACCTGCTCCCTATGCACACCTGAGACCTAGTAACACTAACGAGTCACATGACATTTTGGAGGGAAAATGACAAGCAGTGCTCAATTTGGACATTTAGGGGTGTAGTCTCTTAGGGGTGTACTTACTTTTGTTGCCGGTGGTTTAGACATTAATGGCTGTATATTGAGTTATTTTGAGGGAAGAATACATTTACACAGTTATATAAGCTGCACACAGACTACTTTTCATTGTGTCAAAGTGTCATTTTGTCAGTGTTGTCCCATGAAAAGATATACTTAAATATCTGCAGAAATGTGAGGGGTGTACTCACTTTTGTGATACACTGTACCATTTATGAATTACACTTACCATCAGCGCAAATATGCCACAGCTAGAGCCATCTTCCTGTGTCACTGTAGAGATGCTTCCACTTGACCAGCCATCCAACTTCTCTCCACTTACAGCCCGCTCTTTCATGAAGTTTCTGTTATGAATAGTAAAAAAAAAAAAAGTTAGCATTTATATGCATTATGCTAAATTGACTTTCATCCTCCAATTTATACAACATATGATAAAGATTGAATACCTCCAGTAATTTAGGTACTGCCTCTGCCTAGTCACACTTGGCTGCGAGTCCATTGCGCAACTCAACATTTGCTGCCAGAAGGAACCAGTGTGAATTCCTGCACACAGGCAGCAATATCCACTGGTACATCTCAAACTGCACCTGTTGGCACATAAAAATTGAGTCTTTGCACCACTATTTTTTGTAACTGGACAGGACATGTGGTACAATGGCTTACATTTTTGTACTGCCACACAGTGTACTGTCCTTTTCTCCAAAACCCTTCAATAAAGCACTGTAGTATGTAAACTGGCTTGACAGATTCTTCTGCCACGAGTCCAAGGTAGGCATGTATAACCTTAAAAAACACATACACTATTCATAAGTTATTATTACTACTGAAAATGTGAACATTTACTTGAGTAGTGCATGTTGTTTACATTGTCATTAAGCCACATTCCTGGTTTAAGGGTGTCCAGGTCAAGATCATAGAGAGTAATCCCTCCAACACTAAAACCTGTATCTGGTGTTGGCATCACTTGGCATTGTAATGGGACAAGGAATGAAGGCAGATCGTTCAACTCTGTATCTGGTTCATGCAGACGTTTCTTGGCTGTAATCATGTCAATGACAAACATGTTAAATGCTTGACAGTTCATGACAAATTCATGTCCTGTTATTGTACAGTATTTTACAATGTCATAAGTAAATACGTGCTAACCTTTTTTGTTGAAAGTAAAGTTTCTTTGCCTTTTTGGCCTTCCCCGTCTACTTTTAACCGGTGTGATTTTAAGGCTGGAACAGGCGGCAACAGCATCTTTAGCATCAAGCTCTGCTACCTCTGGATCATGAATACGACTGTATTTGTCAGCACTCATTACATTATCATTTGTCTTGTTAATATCCAAAAATGTTTGGCTATCTCCAGACTCAAACATTTGTTTGTCTTCACTGTGGCTACAGTCTTCAGTGCTGGATGCAATTTCAAGTACTACACTTTGTTTGTTGGCCTTCCAGCAATTTAATAAATTTCTCAATACTTGAAGTTTGTCCTGATATTCTTGGCCTCCGCATCTAGCAATCAGAGATGCTATCTCCATGGCAATAGGACAAACAGTATTGAATATTTTATTGCTACTGAATTTGGACTTTCGCATCATCATAACCTGGCAGTCCCCTGAACCATTTTTAACAAACTCCTGAAGGACTTCCTCATCCCGTTTAAGCCATCTTGGATGAATGCTTGTGTGGTCTACAACTGGAGCATTTTCTTGTTTTCGACAGAAAAGAATATGTGCACAGGGTAGACCAAATGTTACAGAAAAGGTGCAAGAACATGTTTTCATAGCTGTGTCCACTTTGTTTTTCTTGTGTCTACCTTTCCCTTGCCATTGTACAAAGTACCCTTCCTCCTCTTTTAAAATGGTAAAACTTTGACTTTCTGATATTTGTAACTCCTCCATCACCATTCTGTAGGCTTTGTCTGTCAGAATATTTGATAGTTCCATTGCTGTTTGTGAACCTGCCCGTGTGTCAAAGAAATGTGTAGTAATCTCTGAACATTCTTGAAAATTTCTTTCACATTCCTGTATTTCAATGAATTTAATCAATTCTTTTAGAGCTGCACATATTGACAAATTTTGGTGCAACACCTTTTTCAGTTTCTGGAAGTGGCTTTCAATTCTATTATTTGTGTTGTTTCCCATGGTGGGTAACTTCTTCCTGTAGAAATGGGCCCATTTTTCTTTCTGAGCATCCCATTGTGTCAAAAAGTAATCAACAAACTTTTGATCTGGGCATTCACGTTTCAGTTTTTCCAAACCTTGCTGATATTGCTCTTTGGTGTCACTGTACAAAATTGATGCTAATGTGGTCAGAAGAGCTTTCTTTGCTTGTCTTGTGAGAAGCAGCTCTGCTATTCTTTTCTTCCAGTGTTTTATTACATGGAAAGAGCACAGAAAGACAAGAGCACCTTCAAAGTATTCATGTAACACTTTCATTTGGGTTGCATCTTTGTCCACCATGAACATTCTGATTCTGCTCCAGTCAGCATTTCTCTCCTTGAAAAGAGCACACATTTGAGACAGGTGCTGTTCAGTTTCGCCTCGCAAAAAGGCATATGCGACATGTTCTCCTAAGCCCTGTTCATTCATTACTGCAATACACTGAAGAGTGTAACCCTGCATGTTTGTCTTGTAGGTGGCATCTGCAAAGATTATGTCTGGATTTTTTTTGAATGCCTGTCCCATCTTCTGGGTCTGAATAAAAATCATTTGAATGCTTCCACTCTCATCTGCCCCAATCTCAGCTGTATGGCCTTGATCTTTCAAATGTTTTATAACTCTGACAATCTGCTCTGCATCTGTGTGGTCACTCTGCTCTGCTTTCTTAACTTGCTGCTTTATACTATGCAGATCCTTCAATTTCATTTGCTTTCCAAATCTATCTTTCACAAACCCTTTCAATATTGATGCACTGACCTGGCAATGATCAATTAACAATGAATTAACTGCAAATATGAAATTAAAGTACATCTTATTCATAACTATATTAAATGAATACTTGCCTTTAGCTGCACCAATCTTTCAATTTCTTGCCTTTCTTCTATGTTAGGCCTTCTGTTTTGTGGGTATTTCTGGAAAAGCTTGGCAGATACAGGGTGATTATGTTTCTCCACCACCTTAGAAACAATAACTTTGCCCACTTTCCTGTCATAGCGTAATTTAATGATCACAGGGCATCCCATCCGTAAATAGTGCTGAAAAGGTCTTTCATTCTTGCCTGCAATAAATAGAAACAATGAAAACAATTATATATGTATGTTTTTTAAATGTCATAAATGTCTATAGGAAAACCATTTCAACAATCTGTCGGAGAAGCTCTAGCACATCCATTCCAGCTAGTCTGATATTAAGCTTACACAATTGAACAGCAGAGCTAATGCTACAGTGAATGGCAAATTATTTGGGTCACTCTCTGCAAGTGTCAAAAAGGTGCAGCAACTGTTCTCACTAACTTTTGCAAGTTCTTTTGGAACCATAGTGGACACATGACAGAGTCAATCTAGAGTACTTGAACTTTTCTGCAAGAGCTGGATTGCTATCATTTATCTTTTCTGATCTTTCTTTGTGCATTGGATGGTGGCCCTCTGCACTCCATAACCTCACTGCTCTCTGGAATTCATCATAACTGTCGAAGGACTTTCCTACACAAACTGTCTTGGGTCTTTCTTCCTTATTTGGGAGAGAACACAAATATTAACATCATTACAAGCCTGACATGATATATGTGTGAAAACAGTTTGCCATACAAACAAAGGTACTTTACTGTTCTGAAGAATTGATCTGAACATACTAACAAGCAGTTAAGTTTTTTGGATGAGCCAACGCTACTTCTTAAAATTAGCGAATATTAACTTTAAATCACTGATGCTCTCAACAGTTTGAACAATTTAGGTACAAAAACAGCCAGCACTTAAAAAAAAATACCATGAGTTTGGGCTAATGAGTGAAAACTCAGCAGTTGTAATTTCAGTTTGAGGTCTGCAAGGGCTTGAGTTAATTACTCAGGGTTTGAATTGAGGCAGGATTGGGGGATGGCATAAGAAAAAAATGGAATTGGAGGGGTCCCATGCAACTTCTTGAATTTTTATAATTTTTGTGACATTATCCTTACTCAGTTGATGGATTGAAAGTAAACTCACAGCTAACAAATACAGTATACAGGACATTGTGTAAACCGTGAACAGGATCCCCATGAACCAGAAGCGTAGGTTTTATTTCAACTTTGGGTGGGACACACTGTTCACACCACCTAACCTAACACATTGTACAAATAGTGTTTTATGTTAAAAGAATGCTGTTATTATGTTAAAATTATGTTAAAAGAATATTATACACCCTCTGAACTTTGAGGGGGAACTTGTGTGGAGAAAGGTTCATAGCCTAGGCATAGTTGGGGGGCAACTATGCCTAGGCTATGAACCTTTCTCCACACAAGTTCCAATTATCATACATAAACCCATTCTGCTTCATTCATTATTGCCCTCAGATCTTAAAAAGATGACTGCTTCAAAGTGTTGGTTATTCTAATTGTCCATTCCACCTTAAGCAGCAAAAGTTACAACATCCCCGCAAGTTGCTTGAATAAAAGTTCTCTACTATTTGAGATGAAACTTCAAACAAAAATTCAAAATTGAAAATTCAAACAGACAATAGTTTGCCACCTTAAATACGCCTTGTAAAACAGACTTTAAAATAAATAATAGTAATTACTTTATTAATTAATTTTAAAGTACATCTATATTTAGCAGCATACCTATTCTTTTAACAAGGTGTTTATGCACGCCTGCTATGAATCGCAGCCTGCTGGATGTTTAACACAGAGGTCAAGCCAGCGGCCAAATTACACATACAACTCACCACTTTATAAAATGGTAATTTCTCATAAGTAGTCATTAAACAATCAGATGTCAGTTCACTCTTTATCATGCTTATTCTACTGTAGTGTTTTACTAAACGGCTTCCAAAATTGGCAATTGTATTGTAATGGCATTATACATAGTATACAATTGTCGTTTTTCTTAAGTAATTTGACTTTTATTTATTTATTTTTTATTTATTTATTCTTATGATCAATGAATCCATAATACACTTATATTTGAACTAAATAAATCTATTAAAATCTTACATGATTTAAAATAATAAACCCAAACTTTAATGGACTTTAGTTCCAATATAAGTGTATTATGTATTCATCGATCATAAGAATAAATTTAAAAAAATAATAAATAACAGTATTATTTAAAAAACAAGTTTTGTAGGTTGTGAGGGACATTAATATGTGTATATTAAAAATAGTTTGGGTTTATTTTATTAAATCATGTAAGAGTTTAATAGATTTATGTAGTTCCAATATAAGTCTATTATGTATTCATTGATCATAAGTAGGGCTGTCGCGGTGAAAGAATTTCCCCTTGCATATTCAGCCTGTCTTAATATCGCGGTATGCGGTGATATCGCCATTTTTTGTTTTTGAAAATTACTTAATTTATCTGGATTTTAGAGCTATATACACAAGCTTTATTGTTAGGCCACGATTCGGTATATTATTGCTTTTTAATGACAAAGATGAGACGGCTTTAAGACAAATCAAATGCGTGTTTAATGTTAAATACAGAACAGAGCAGGGATGCGCGTCTTTTCTCTATTAAAAAAAAGTTTAAATTTAGCTTCTAGCCTAGGCTAGATATACACTGTGAAACGAAAAAAAAGAGTTTAGGCTAAATATTTTAAATGCATCTAATCAAAATATGGTAAAAAAAAAAATAGAATAAAGAATAAAGTCTGTAAGAGTTTAAACCTGCGTTATCATGCGTGCTAGAAGAACCAACATGTTCACCTGTTGTGGTTTAGAGAGGATCTGAGTGGGGTAGTGATGTTCCCGACGTTACCGATGTTACACTAATACACACGTGTACTGATCCTGCATGCGACTTTACACAGCAAAGCAAATCTAGCCTGGTTATCGCGCCACTATTAACTATCTATTTAGTAGGTATAATTAACATAACAATATATACTGCATTTTAAGTTATTATTCGTTTCAATACATTTTTATTCAACGAAAAAAATCATTTAAATCATCCCAGCAAGCCAGCAAGAGATAATTTGCAGGCTGCAATGCCATATTAACCGTCATTAAGTGTTTTAGTATGTCGAGGCTGTTTAAATATAATCTAAATTACAAGTATTTATTGAGTATGAACTCAATTTAATCATTAATAAACTTGCCTATAATTCATGTTGCCATTGTTTACATTTTAAAACACAAAACCTGACACTCAGCAGCAACGGATGAGAACAGTTGGCAGGAAAATGTCGCTCTTAGCTCATTTTCATTATGAATTTATTTAACATTTATTACGCCCGAATGTAAATGGACCCTGCAACAAAAAAAAAAGAGAAGAAAGAAAGAAAAAAAGAAAAAACGTGAATATCGCGATGTTGCGGTTGCTTTGCATGCCCTGCGGTTGGCTGGTCTATACCGCGATATTTCAAAATTGCGGTTAGCGCGACAGCCCTAATCATAAGTATAAATTAAAAAAATAAATAAATAAAGGTATTATTTAAAAAACAAGTTTTGTAGGTTGTGAGGGACATTAATATGTGTATAATAAAAATAGTTTGGGTTTATTTTATTAAATGATCTGAGTTTAATAGATTTATCTCTTATACACACTTATAATTGATTGATTATTATTATTAATTGATAATTAACAATAAATTAAAATACAAATAAAATTATTATTTAAAAAACAAGTTTTGTAGGATGTGAGGGACATTAATTTGTGTGTATTAAAAATAGTTTGGGTTTATTATATTAAATCATATTTTAGTTTAATAGATTTATTTGTGTCCAATATCAAAATATCATGGATTTATTCATCTTAATTCTAAATTAAAATAAATGACATATAAAAACAGTATCTATAAAACAAGTTTTGTAGGTTGTGAGATACAGTAATATGTGTTCATAAAAAAATAGATTAACATGAATCCATTACTACTTTAATGGATGTATTTCTCTGTAATAAGTGCAGAGTAAATGTTTCCTACGTTTCTCTGTTAGTTTGATGACGCTCCCTAACGCTTTAGCTGAACTTGGCGCTTGTTCAGCGGTTTCATTTTAATCTTCCTTTAAATAAATACATTTAACCTTAAAATTATTATAAAATATAAAAGCCTACTTAAATCTGTGCAAGAATTCGTAAAATAAGTAGATGTTAAGTGTTTTTTGAACCATTTATATAGATCGGAATGGCGAATGTTAAACGAATGTCGAATATAAAACTAACTTTACCGCAGTTTACCTCTGAACGTCGTTTCAGGAGGGATTTCTTCATTGTCTGTAAAAAAAAAAATGCTAAATTAGCCAGGCTGCAAGTTAAGGTTAAGTTTACACTGTGTTCCAAATTATTGTGGCGTTTCCCACGGTGTGGATTAGGGAGGTTGCAAGTGACGTCACTCCCATGAGCACTTGCAGTTGTAAATAGCGTATAAAAAGGGTTGTAACTGTTTAGTTAAGTTTTGTATTGTAATAATGTTGTGTTAGTTCTGTTATACATGTTTTAAGCTGTCATTATGTGTGTCTGGATCTGATAAATGTGCTTGTGTCTTAATTACCGTCTATGTGTAGTCGTAATGTTTGGGGTTGTCAGCTGTTTGGAATGTCTCCAGACAGACAGCATTTAGCTGAATATCTGTTTAAGTTTATCTCATAAGAGCAATAAAGAGGGATTTGATTTAAATGGATCCGTTTGAGTCGTCTGCATCTTCTTCCACGCCACATTTGGTGTCAGAAGTGCCTTTGCGGGACGAAATCAATGTCATCGCAGAGGAAATCGAACGGATGCAGATGGAGCTGACAGGAACGAGACGCAAGACCGCTCGTACTCGGCAGTTTTCCGATGCACCAGACGGCGCGAGTTTGCTGCAGACCGGCCGGAGGATGAAAACATCGGCGGAAGGCAGACGCAGGCGACGAGCACGGCGGACCGGGCGGCGAGCGCGGCGTTGATCGGCACGCCACCCGCAGCGGCGAACACGTTGAGCCAGCCCCGCCTCCCGAGCTACAGCGGCGATGCTGATTGGGCGGCGTTTGAAGCACAACTGGAGCTCGTGGCAAGCGGCGCGGGGTGGACGGAGGCGCCGTCTGTAGCGCTGCAAGGGGAGGCGCTTAGAGTGCTGGTAGAACTTCCAGCTGAACGCCGTCGTGAGCTGGCTTCATTGAAGAAGGCACTGAGGTCACGTTTTTGCCGCCAGCCATGCGAGCCGGCGGCTAAACAGCTGTTGGCAAACCGTAGTAGAAAGCAAGGTGAGCGGATTGGTGTCCTGGCATCCGAGGTGGCCCTGCTGGTACGCCAGGCTTACCCACTGTTCCCACCTGCAGCTCAACAGCAACTGGCACTCGACCAATTCCTGGGCGCATTGGAGCCTGGTGAGCTTCAGAGGCATGTTCGCTTAGCAGACCCACAAACACTTGATGCGGCGGTGGACGAGGCTACGAGGGCGGAGCTGATCCTTTCAGGCCAGACACGCACGTGGAGGACGGCGCCGCAGACTCGTAGCCAGATGGGGGCAGGTCGGGTGTCGACTGGCGGCTGGATGGTGTGCTGGCGTTGCGGTGTAAGGGGTCACAAGGCAGCTGAGTGCAGGTCGTCGGGAAATGGGCCCGGAGCCACCCAGTGAGGGTCAGGGCGGCTCCCGTTGGATTACTGGGGTGCAAGGACATCAGCATAGACTTTGGGCAAGGACCGTTCACGCACACCTTTTGGATTGGTAAGATCAAAGACCCGTGTATTTTGGGTATGGACTTCTTGGAGCGTGTAGGGGCGGTCATTGATTACAAGAGTGGGACATTGACGATGAATGGGTCCCCGGTTGGGATTTGTGATGTTTCTGGGGCACGCGTTAGAATGGGTGCAGGATCGTGCGCGGTGGGTACGGATCCTTTGCAGGAGTTGTGGCAACGTAGCAGCGAGGGGCTTTCTGACCCACAAAAGTGTCGACTTCGAGACCTTTTAGAACGTTTTAAGGGGGTGTTTGCCTTTTCAGAACGTGATTGCACCAGGACGGGGCTCACTTGTCACTCGATTGAAACAGGGGACGCTAGGCCAATCCGCTTGCGACCACATCGCCTCCCTCTGGTGAAACGTTTAGCGGCTGAGGGGCAGATTCGGGACATGGCGGCTGCGGGTATTATTGAGCCATCTAGTAGTCCGTGGACGGCACCCGTGGTCCTTGCTAAAAAGAAGGACGGGAGCTGGAGATTTTGTGTAGATTACCGCCGTTTGAATGCTGTCACCAAGGTTGACTCGTACCCGCTCCCACGAGTTGATGACTCATTGGAGCAATTATCTGGGTCTGCATGGTTTAGCTCGCTAGACCTGCGCAGTGGGTATTGGCAGGTACCACTGGCGGAGGCCGATAAAGAGAAGACAGCGTTCACAATTGGCAGTGAGTTATGGCAGTTTACCGTTCTCCCCTTTGGGCTCTGTAATTCACCGGCCACGTTTGAGCGCCTGATGGAACGTGTCCTACGTGGTGTTCCAAAGACCAAGTGTGTGGTCTACTTGGACGATGTTTTGGTTCACGCGTCGGATTTTGAGTCCGCTTTGTCTCACCTGGAGCTAGTTCTGGACCTGATTGGGAAGGCAAATTTAAAGCTTAACCCTGTCAAGTGTTGTTTCTTACGGAAGCGTGTGAACTTCCTTGGGCATGTGGTGAGTGGCGCGGGCATTGAGACTGACCCGAAGAAAACAGAGGCTGTTCGCGAATGGCCTACTCCACGTAACGTGAGACAGGTTCGCAGTTTTTTGGGGTTTGCGTCCTACTACCGGCGGTTTGTTAAGGGGTTTGCGGACATCGCAGCCCCACTACACCGCCTCACGAGTGGTGGCGTCAAGTTTCAGTGGTCTGATGATGCGGAACTTGCATTTCTTGGGCTGAAACACCGGCTCTGCAGCGCCCCAGTGCTGGCATACCCGAGCCCTCATGAGCGGTTTATCATCGACACTGATGCGAGCGACCATGGGTTGGGCGCGGTGTTGTCGCAGGTTCAGGACGGTTCGGAAAGGGTAATATCTTACTTTAGTCGCCGATTGGACAAGGCTGAACGGAACTACTGTGTCACACGTCGTGAGTTGCTAGCTGTCATTGCGGGGTTGGGCCATTTTCGGCCATATGTGTACGGCGTCCCTTTCTTGCTGCGCACCGATCACGCGTCACTGCAATGGCTGATGCGGTTTCGAGAACCAGAGGGTCAGCTGGCGAGGTGGATTGCACAGCTCCAAGAGTTCGACTTTGTGATTGAACACCGCCCGGGTCGTAGTCATGGCAATGCTGATGCTCTGTCTCGCCGCCCATGTGCGATCGCAGACTGTAAGCACTGTCTGCGCACTGAGGAAAGGTCTGCTAACCTCGGGCAGTGTGCAGCGGCCAGGCCCACCGAGCCGGTTTTGACTGTTTTGCCACATGTACCGATCGAGATGTTTGGCGGGGCTCAGAGGGCGGACTCTGAAGTTGCTTGGGCATTGTGCGGGTTGGAATCATCTGCCCGGCCGCAGTGGCCTACGGTTGTCAATCTTGGTCCAGTTGCTAAGGCCTTACGCTCTAACTGGGACAGTTTGAGGGTGGCACAGGGTGTATTGTGCCATGTGTGGGAGGATCCGGCTAATGGGCGTAGAATTACGCAAGTGGTAGTGCCGCGTGCCATGCGTGATACAGTGTTGCAGGCTGTTCATGGGTCAGTGGGCGCTGGACATTTTGGCATCACTAAGACTCTGCGGCGTTTGCGGCAGCGATTCTACTGGCCGGGTTGTCGGTCGGATGTGGAACTTTATGTCCATTGTTGTGATACCTGTGCAGCAAAGAAGGGACCTACGAGGCTGCCACGGGCGCCCCTCCACCCGATGCAATCTGGTAGCCCGATGGAACGGGTGGCGGTGGATATTTTGGGCCCATTTCCTGTGACCGACTCGGGGAACCGGTATGTTTTGGTTGCAATGGATTATTTCACCAAGTGGCCAGAGGCCTATGCGGTACCTGACCAAAGTGCTGTAACTACGGCCGATGCATTGGTGCGGGAGTTTTTCTGCCGGTTTGGGGTCCCAGAGGAGCTACACAGCGACCAGGGGTGGAATTTTGAGTCTGAGGTCATGAGGGAAGTCTGCCGTTTGCTATGTGTCAACAAAACTAGGACGACCCCCCTTCATCCTCAGGGCGACGGCCTGGTTGAACGGTTCAATCGTACCCTAGCGTCGCAGCTCGCCATGGTCACAGCTAAGAACCAGCGTGACTGGGACAGACACTTGCCGATTGTTTTGCTGGCATGCCGCTCAGCGGTGCAAGAGTCTACGGGCTTTACTCCAGCAATGCTGATGTTTGGTCGCGAGCTGAGGACCCCAGTAGATTTGGCTTTCGGGCCGCCTCCCGGAGGGGAGGGAGCCAGTCCCGGACCTGCTTTTGTTGCTGAACTATTGTCCACAATGCACGGAGTCCACGAGCTTGCTAGGGTTAACCAAACTGGGGCAGGTGTTAGGCAAAAACGGGCGTACGACATGCGCAGCCAAGGGGAACCTCTGGTGGAGGGTGCGGAAGTGTGGTTGTTTAACCCCCAGAGAAAAAAGGGGCTGTGTCCGAAGCTTCAGTCGACTTGGGTGGGGCCGTGCACTGTGCTTTCAAGGCTCGGGGAAGTGGTGTATAGGATTCACTGGGGTAGGCGGCTTTTGGTCGTTCATCGTGACCGCCTAGCCCCGTACAGACCTAAATTGATGGATTTTGGACAGTGCACGAACTCCCCGGCACAATTGTCCATTCCCGAGCCAGCTGTGTTGGGCAGGCCTGTTCGGGTGCGAAGGCCTCCTTCTCATTTGAGTGACTTTGTGTTAGGAAGGGGTGTATTAGTTGGTCGCCGGGACGGCTGACCTTTTGGGGGGGGGCTGTGTGGCGTTTCCCACGGTGTGGATTAGGGAGGTTGCAAGTGACGTCACTCCCATGAGCACTTGCAGTTGTAAATAGCGTATAAAAAGGGTTGTAACTGTTTAGTTAAGTTTTGTATTGTAATAATGTTGTGTTAGTTCTGTTATACATGTTTTAAGCTGTCATTATGTGTGTCTGGATCTGATAAATGTGCTTGTGTCTTAATTACCGTCTATGTGTAGTCGTAATGTTTGGGGTTGTCAGCTGTTTGGAATGTCTCCAGACAGACAGCATTTAGCTGAATATCTGTTTAAGTTTATCTCATAAGAGCAATAAAGAGGGATTTGATTTAAATGGATCCGTTTGAGTCGTCTGCATCTTCTTCCACGCCACATTATTATGCAAAAAGTGTTTAGGAGTGATAAGGTAAGAATTTTTTTGTTTGTCAGTTAAACTCATTGATGGTGATGTGTGTCAGGGCTCTTTATATCACTGAAAGCAATTGCAGACACCTGTGCTAATTAGTTTGGCAGGTGTGTCCAATTAAAGGCAAGACTACTTAAGAAGGCTGTCCCACATTATTAAGCAGCCTACATTTTCAGCCAAAATGGGAAAGAAAAAGGATGTGTCGGCTGCTGAGAAGCAACAAATTGTGGAGTGTTTAGGTCAAGGCATGACTACAATCAACATTGCCAAGACACTTCATCGTGATCATCGCACAATCAAGAAGTATGTAGCTGATTCAGAGCACACACGTGTGCGTGCTGATAAGGGAAAATTGAGGACTCTTTCCAACAGGCAATTACGTCAGGTTAAAAGAGCAGCTGCAAAAATGCCTTGTCATAGCAGCAGACAAGTTTTTGAAACTGCTGGTGCCTCCAACGTCCCCCGAACAACAAGATGCAGGGTCCTTCAGAGGTTTGCAGCTGTGCGTAAGCCATCCTGTCGACCTCCTCTATCCACTGCACACAAGCAGAAACGGCTCCAGTGGGCCAAACAATACATGAAGACTGACTTCAAAACTGTTTTGTTCACCGATGAGTGCTGTGCAACGCTCGATGGTCCAGATGGATGGAGTGGAGGATGGCTGGTTGATGGACACCCCATGCAAACAAGGCTATGGCGCCAACAAGGAGGAGATGGAGTAATGTTTTGGGCTGGAATCATGGGGAGAGAGATTGTCGGCCCCTTTAGGATCCCTGAAGGGGTAAAGATGACCTCCATAATGTATGTGGAGTTTCTCAAACAGCACTTCCTGCCATGGTTCAAGAAGAAGAACCGTGCATTCCGCAGCAAGATCATTTTCATGCATGATAATGCACCGTCTCATGCTGCAAAGAACACATCTGCATCTCTGGCTGCTATGGGCATAAAAGGGGACAAACTTATGGTGTGGCCCCCATGCTCCCCTGACCTCAACCCCATTGAGAACCTCTGGAGCATCATCAAAAGGAGTGTCTATGATGGCGGGAGGCAGTTCACATCTAAGCAACAGCTCTGGGAGGGTATTCTGTCCTCATGCAAAACAATTTAAGCAGATACCATACAAAAAAATGACAAATTCAATGGACGAGAGAGTTCAGAAGCTCCTTTCGAACAAGGGGTCCTATGTGCAAATGTAACATCACCTAGAATAAAGTTTTGACTTGAAAACTGTTTGATTTCAGTTTTTAATAACCTGCTAATGCTTATAATTTCACAAATGACAATTTTTTAGTTCTTTATAAAAATGAAAAGGTTGAAAACTCTGCTGTGCATAATAATTTGGAACATGCATTTTGAGTGCATTTTGAGTGTTTTATTTTTTTTTAAATAAACTGTTATCATTGGCAGTTTGTTCAAAAACCTTTCAATTGTACTCTAATAGTTGATGACTGGAAAATTACAATGACTGCAATTCATAAAGGTAATTTTGGAAAATCTGAGAAAATATTATTTGCATAATAATTTGGAACACAGTGTAGATAGGTTAGCTCGATAGGTGTTAGCATTTTGCCTTCGGTTTTTATTGGCAGACTATGGACAGTTTGTCAAAATTTCTTAGCGAACAACTTGAATATGTTGCAGATGTCACGCAGTTGTCTAAAATGTACTGTTAATGCACTTGTTTAGGCTTCAAACAATTTAACATCCAACATTTTAAGAAAATTTTACTCACCGTTCACCAAAGAGCTTTGGCTGGAAGTGTTCGAACTTCGAAGTGGCGCCTTTTCTGCAACTCCGCCCTACAGCGGAGCAGTCGTTGGTAGACATGCGCAGTTTGCTCTTTTTCTTTTTGGGGTACGAATAGCTGTACTGTGTGGGAAATGCTATTTGTACCCGGGTGCAAATAGACACTCCGAAAAGTATTTGCCCCCTTACAGATTTCTTTTGTTTTTGCACATTTGTCACACTTAAATGTTTCAGATCAAACAAATTTGAATATCAGACAAAGAGAACCTGAGTAAATACAAAAAGCAGTTTTTAAATAATGATTTCATTCATTAAGGGAAAAAAGCTATCCCAAACAACCTGGCCCTATGTGAAAAAGTAATTGCCCCTCATGAATTAACCACAATTTTGGGAAAGCTGGGTTAAATTTCACTAGCCACACCCAGGCCTGATTACTGCCAGACCTGTAGATTCAAGAAACCACTTAAATAGAACCTGTATGACAACATGAAATAGCTATAAGATCTCAAAAAGCCGACAGTTAAACATGGTGGTGGTAGTGTGATGGTCTGGGGCTGCTTTGCTGCTTCAGGACCTGGACGACTTGCTGTAATTAATGGAACCATGAATTCTGCTCTCTACCAGAAAATCCATCAGTTTATGACCTTAAGCTCTAGCGTACTTGGGTTCTGCAGCAGGACAATGACCCGTGGCACACCAGAAAGTCAACCTCTGAATGGCTGAATAAAAAACAAAATGAAGGTTTTGGAGTGGCCTAGTCAAAGTCCGGACTTGAATCCGATTGAGATGCTGTGGCATGACCTTAAACAGGCCGTTTATGCTGGAAAACCCTCCAATGTGGCTGAATTCAAACAATTCTGCAGAGAAGAGTGGGCCAACATTCCTCCACAGAGATGTGAAAGACTCAGTGCCAGTTATCGCAAAGCTTGACTGCAGTTGTTGCGACCAGTTATTAGTTTAGGGGGCAATTACTTTTCACATAGGGTTAGGTTGGTTGTGATAGCTTTTTTCCCTTAATAAATGAAATTATCATTAAAAAACTGCATGTTGTATTCACTCAGGTTCTCTTTGTCTGATGCTGAAATTTGTTTGATAATCTGAAAAATGTAACTATGAAAAAAACCCAAAAAACAAAGAAATCTATAAGAGGGAAAATACTTTTTCACAGCGCTGTAATCCGTGTACCCACTTGGAGAAAGGAGCACAATTCTAACTGCATAATTTGGAACAGGACATTTGTATAACCTCATGTTCGCACCTAATTTTAGGAAATGCATGTCTAGCAAACACCAATGTGTACTTATGCTTTATTAGCACAACACTATTAACTAGCACAACATATCAATTATGTGTAAACAGAATCTGTCAGACATACCTGCACTCTTACGTCAGTTTTAATCTAATGGTTTGAAAGATGCTGTAGTATCAGTGCAGGATATTTAAGATTTTTTTTCACTGTTGATGTTTCAATCACACTAAGATTAAAGGTGAACTATAGATCAAGTAGAATTATTTCAATTAAAAAACACTTCAGACGCTGCTCAGGTGGCGCTGTTCATCAGAGCTGAGATCTGGAATACATCGTATTGAATCTCGGCTCTGCCTTGCCGGCTGAGGCTGAGTGGCTACATGAACAACGATTGGCCTGTTGTTCAGATAGGGGCGGGTTTAAGCCCGATGGGGACTCTCTCTCAGACTAGTGCGATTACGACCTCTGCTGGCTGGTTGGTGGCGTCTGCACGGAAATGGGAATGGAGTGCGGTAGAGGGTGTGGCTCTCCGTACACAGCGCTGTACTGCACTGCGCTCATCAAGTGTAGGTGATAATAAGATGTTCGATTGCTGTGCATGTGTCGGAGGGGGTGTGGAGCAGCCTCGTCCTCCCTAATCAGGAGCAGGGACCAGCAATAGTGAGAGGATGATTGACGGATAGAAATTGGGAGAAAAACAGGTAAAAAAAAAAAAAAAAAAAAAAAAAAAAAACTTCAGCAGTCTTAAAAAAGGTTTTAAAACTATAGAGCTATAGAGCTTCATACAGTCTGCTATCAAGTTTTTATTCATACACCCCTGAACAGGGTGCCAAACCAACACAGGGCATCACTCACCCATTTACTTACTAAGCCAATTCACCTTCTGATTTATTAAAAGACAGAGTAGCCAGAGTTTAGGTGACAGTAGGCTTGCTACAATATAAAACAGTGCTGTCCAGGTATAGTTTTTGTTTAATAATATTTTTATTTTTTGTAAATCACAGTATTTTGTGTAATAATTGAGTGTGATTTATTGATTGGATAGGGTAATAATTCTGATAATAAACAGTAAAGATCTGATCATTGTTCTCTCTGCAGGTTGAATAATTGTGGTGTATCAGATGAAGGTTGTTCTGCTCTGGCTTCAGCCCTGAGATCAAACCCCTCACACCTGAGAGAACTTCATCTGTTTGGAAACAGTCTAACAGATTCAGGAATGAAGCTTCTCTCTGATCTGAAGGATGATGAACGTTTCAGACTGGAGGTTCTGAGGTGAGTAACAACTATTAGAGTGTATCGAGTTCAGGAATAAAATGTTCTAGTTAAATCCTCTCTACACTAATTAGAACTTTGTAACAAACACTGGATTTATAACATTCATAAGACGTCACTAAAAAGAAATGAAATTACAGTACGAACGGTTTACCATATGAACATTTCAGACGATCTTTTTCATCTTAACGTACGAACAACTTTCCGGTTATGAACTGAAATTCACCAAACATGTGACATCACGAACAAGTTGACTCTGACCATCTCTCTCTCTCTCTAACGGACAGAGTTTTTTCGATGTTTTTTAAATTTTTTTAAATTAATATTAAAATGGTCTTAAAGAATGTGCAGAGGAAGTGCAGTGGTGAGAAAATTAATCTATTACTATTTGTTTCATATACGACAATGTATTAGGGCCACTGTAAAAATATTTTTAAATTTCGATTTCGAGATTAAAGTCAAAATATTATGAGAATAAAGTCGAAATTATTTCGAGATTAAAGTCGAAATGATTATAAGAATAAAGTGGAAATATTATGGCCAGAGAGTGAGCAGCCGTCGTAGGCTTTTCAGTTCAGAGAAGCTCGGGTCTCAGTACCTGGATCAGCACGCAAGCGCCGAGGGCCGCTTATAACGAGTGTTATTGTGGTTATCCAATAACCTGCGATTATTTTGGCTGGCTATTTGTATTGTACACTTCCATCCACATGACATGATGACTATACATGTCAATGCAATTATTTATAACTATGCCATACGGCTTTAGTTTGTCGTACGAGTCCTTAAGGGTCGGTTGAGGTACCGGTGACGCAGATGCCAAGCACACCGGTGCTGCACGTTCTAAATAAACCACGTTTATTACAAAGCCGTTTCAGCTCCTTATACTAATAACACGCTGATGCTGATGTGCAGGAGATTGAAGATTTCTTTATTTGTGAAACTGATATGAAAGTATAACAAATCAGGAACATCCCTGATTTTAAAACAAGGAGGTCGCTATGGCCATAATATTTCCACTTTAATCTCATAATTATTTTGACTTGAATCTCGTAATTATTTTGACTTTAATCTCGTAATTATTTTGACTTTAATCTCGTAATTATTTCAACTTTAATCTCATAATATTTTGACTTTATTATCATAATATTTTGACTTTATTATCATAATATTTTGACTTTGATCTCTAAATCAAAACTTACTGTATATGGCTTTAGTCATCAAAATTTTCTTTAAAGTGGTCCTAATACACCATCGTAGTTCATATGCGTTAACAAATATAAACATTTTTAGCACAGACAATAACATTTAGCTAAACAAACAATACACAAAAGCATCAAAAATGTTTGGTTTTCTAACATGGTAGTTAGACAAAGAAAGAACATGAGATGAACTACTGATCAACCGTTCCATCATGTTTCCATCATTAAATATGAGAACACAGGACTGTTATTAATTTATTCTTTTATTATTTTCAGGTTTTGGTGATAAACTAAGATGAAGACAGAGATTAAAAGCAGAGATTATTTCTGGGATGTTTCATGTATCTTCTATGTTGAGAAACGGAGAACATGTCAATCATTCTACATTATGGGTCAAGATGGCGGTGCGTGCACAATGTGAGGCTCAGCGTCTCTCCAGACTTTGCATATTAGTAGTTATTAGTCTACTGCTTTTTAGTTTTTGCGTTCCATACTGCCAGGCGAGCATCTCATATAACCGGCAGACACTGACTGATATTGGTTTAAATAACTTAAACTGTAAATTTGATCTGCAACTTCCTCGGAAAATCTCCAGATCGCTGTGGACTATGGAATCGACTCACTCAGCTGAAGGAAGGGTTTAAACAAAGGTGAGGAAAACGCTAAGGGCTACGGGCTAAGCTAACGCTAAACCCGCATCGTACACCGGTTCCCAGCATTTTTCTCACCAATGTACGATCTCTGTCTGGATCAACAAATGGATGAGCTGAGACTCTGGACTTCAACACAAAAATGGATCATGGAATGTAACATCATGATTCTGACGGAGACGTGGCAACAAACTCCGGTAAGAGTAAAGGAGGAGGTCTGTGCATTTATGTTAACAAATCGTGGTGTACAGACTCCATTGTAACTGAAAGTCATTGCTCTGCGAACGTGGAGTATCTGATGATTAAGTGCAGACCTTTTTATCTACCGAGAGAGTTCTCCACTGTTATTGTTACTGCAGTTTACATCCCACCTGATGCCAACGCCAAGTTAGCTTTGGAAAAACTAAGTACAGCAGTCAGCAAACAACAAACTGCACACCCAGACGGATTATTTATCATTGCGGGGGATTTTAATCACACCAACTTGAGGACTGTTTTACCAAAATTCCATCAGAATGTCTCATTCTCCACTAGAGGAAAGAACACCCTGGACCATGTGTATTCGAACATTGCGGAGGCATACAAAGCCACCCCCCTCCCCCACCTCGGACAGTCTGATCACCTTTCATTTTTCCTGCTCCCCAGGTATGTGCCACTCATCAAATGTGTGAAAACCACAATAAGGACAGTTAAAGTGTGGCCAGACGGAGCCATCTCCTCCCTACTGCATCAGTTCCATAACACTGATTGGAGCATGTTTTCATCTGAAGCCACCATGGACACAGACTTCGGGAGGAGATCCAGCACCTGGTGGAGTGGTGCTTCACCAACAACCTTCATCTGAACACTGAGAAGACCAAAGAGCTCATTGTGGACTTCCGGAAAACCAAGAGCTGTACACACCTCCCTGTCCTTATCAACATCGACGATGTGGAGCGTGTCTCCAGTTTCAAGCTTTTGGGCATCCACTTCTCTGAGGATCTTTCCTGGACCCACAACACATCCTGTCTGGTGAAGAAAGCGCAGCAGCGCCTTTACTTCTTGAGGAGACTAAAAAAGGAACATCTGTCTCCCCAGATTCTCACAAACTTCTATCGCTGCACCATCAAGAGCGTACTGTCCAACTGTGTGACAGTGTGGTACGGCAGCTCCACTGTGGCTGACAGGAAGGCCCTTCATAAGGTGGTGAGGACTGCTCAACGAATCATCAGGACACAGCTTCTTACCATCGGAGACCTTCACCACCAGCGCTGCGTGCGCAGAGCACACAGCATCATCAGTGACCCCTACCACCCCCAGCCACACTACACTACACCGCTAACTCCACCAACACCCTGGACTACACAATGGACCTATAATTTATCATTTACATCGTTAATACCATTAACACTCCGGATTACACACTGGACTGTTGTTATTATTTATCATTGCACTTGCACTTTAGATAATTATAATAAAAAAGATTAATTTCATTGAACTTAAAATAGTAAGTTGTACGGAAGTTAAATTATACATCAGTTAGACCATTCTATTTGGCAAACCTTCAATTGCGTAGACAATAAAATACTGTAACTGTACTGTAAGTCACTTTGGATAAAAGCATCTGCTAAATGCTGAAAAGTAAATGTAAACAAAAATCACGAAATTCAGAAAAGTGCAACATTTCACGTCAGTCATTAAATGAGAGAACAAATAGAAGCTACAACACACAGCACAGCTACCTGAACGGTTCAATGTAAACCAAGAACATCTGAAAGATAAAATTGTCATCTGTGTTTGACTGTGTACAACAATAAAAACACCAAACTGTTTAATCCAGCAAGTTTCCCAACGATTACAAAACTTTGGTAAAAGGAAACATGCCCCTGTCCCAACTTTTGTAATAATAAAAAGATATAAATAATTGATGACAGTTAATTAAGGGCTCTTAATCACCTCTTGTAGGGAACAGATGAATCAGTAAACTTAATCAGTAAATTTTCGCGATTAACTTTGGACTTACTGTGACCCTGATCAGGATCAAGTGGTTGTTATTATTTTAATAATAATAAAGCTTGTATTTAGGAGAAGTAGTGAGTGAGTGAGGTGTTTCCTGTACAGAGTGAATGATTGTACTGTATCACATCCTCCCCCTCAGCACCTGCAGTCGGTCCCAGCTGCAGCAGTGCAGTTACTGTACACTTCCACTCACCCAGGTTTTTGTACCACCATATAACACTGTGTGAAGATCCAGCTACCACTGATCTGATGTAAACTCTGACAGTAATAATCTCCTGCATCTCCAGTCTCAATTCTACTGATGGTCAGAGTGAAGTCAGATCCAGATCCACTGCCACTGAAACGATCTGGAATACCTGATTCTCTGTTTTTAACCTTGTAGATCAGGAGTTTAGGAGCTTCTCCAGGTTTCTGCTGATACCAGTGTAAACCTTCATTTCCACTACTCCAGCGATGAACAGCAGGACTGGTTTTACAGTTGATGGTAACTGAAGCTCCTGGATCAACATGTTTTACTGCAGGACTTTGAGTCACAGTCACCTGACCTCTGGCTCCTGAAAACAATAAGAAGATTAAAGACGTTCACTACATGAAGAACCATGTGAAGTTGTGAAGTTTGAAGTTCATCTAGTGGATCTTCTCCACATGGCAGAGCCTCCTCACCAGTAAAACATAAAGCATCGTGTTACCTTGAGTGCAGAGAGCCAGTGTGCAGATGAAGATGGAGATGAAGGTCATGGTTGATGTGGGTGAAGATGCTGGTCAGCAGCTCTCAGTCATGAAGTGTTAAACTCACAGAGCTTTAAACACTGACAGAGCACTGAAGCATGTAGTGTGTGTGTGTGTGTGTGTGTGTGTGTGTGTGTGTGTGTGTGTGTGTGTGTGTGTGTGTGTGTGTGTAATCACTGGAGTGGAACAGAGGTTTTTGTACGACGGCTTCATTGAAAAGTATCACTGTGCTACACTTTTGGTGGAGGAACCAAACTCAGCGTCAGTAAGTGGTTTTATTTCTATTTTTATTTTTTAATATAATTTATTAATCGTCATATAAACAAGAAAAAAAATAAGTATTAATAACAATAAATAAACAGTAACTGAATATTTAACCTTCAATAAATACTGTGGTACCTTGTAACTCGACATCCCCTAAACTTGAAATCTTTGAAACTTGACGCCCTTCGTGGAGAAATTTGTACCTTAAACAATCCACTTGTTTTTCTTCTTGGAGACTTTTGGAGACCAACATGGACGCTTTTTACTTCTATAACTCCAGATCAGAATTAGTTAGAAGCTAAAAATGTAATATAGTGATTGTAAACAACATTTGCTACAGTAATAAATTGTTGGTAATGGAATATAATATTATAATATTATTTTTAATATATATAATAAAATATTTACATAATGAAATATATGCAGTTCCACAGAACCATGAAACACATTAACAGGTTTCACAAACATCCTTATGGGAAAAATACCTTGAAACTCAGTGCCACGCCCAGAACCAATTTACATTACATTAAGGTACCACTGTATATAAAATTACTAAATATTCAACCTTTACTAAATACTTACAGTTTCTGAATATTAAAGACTAAATAAATGTGCTGGTGTTTTTAATGGTAAATATAAATCTGGTCTCTGGTTGAAGAAGTTTGGTGTAAACTGGTACGAGTGACTGGTGCTGATGTAAAATCCAGACGAATGCTGCTGTGTGTTTGTGCTAAACAATGAATATTTTTGTAATCAGCTACATCTGGATGTGCTGCAGTCAGTTGTGTTGAATGCTAAAGTAATAAGAGTTGATATTGAATATGTGCTAACAGAAGCTTGCAGATGTTTCTACTGAACTGCAGTGATGTGAGAACAATGTGCAGCAGAACTGCATTGATGATTGAACACAGATGAAGGTTTCCAGTCTGGATGCTTAATAAGCAGTAAGGAGGAAATGATGTGGAAACGTTTCTAAATGGGACTTTTTGTTCTGTTTCTCCTGTACAGCCGGTCCCACGGTGAAGCCGTCCGTGTCTCTGCTCCCTCCCTCCTCTCTGCAGCTGTCTGAGGGATCGGCCTCGCTGCTCTGCCTGCTGTCTGGTTACTCTCCACAGGGGGCGCTGGTGAGCTGGACGGTGGACAGCACAGAGGTGCAGGACCGGGTGGTGACCGGAGCAGAAGAACTGAAAGAGGGCAGTTAGAGACGTGGCAGCACCCTGACCCTCAGCAAAGCACAGTGGGAAAAGGGGGAGGAGTTTGGCTGTAAGGTCTCTCACGGTGGCGTCGATCATCCCGTCGTATTCAGAAAGAACCAGTGTGAAGGCTAGCAGCTACCAGATAGAACTGAACATGGAGACACTTCCACATGCTTCTACAATGGAGTTTCAGTTCTACACAATGCTGCATTTCTGTCTTTCCTCTGTTCAGTGTCCTGTTGCTCTTCCTGTAGTTTTGCTGTGCTGAAATAAAGCTTGATTTTGGACATTGTCTGGTCTTTTCTTCTAGTTCATCATCATGATGAGTGTTAGGAAGTTAAACATCTGGTGAAAGTGCTGCTCTATTCTTGGCGAAAGCAGATCTTCATGCAAATCTCACTTTCACCCCCCATGTTCTCTTACTTTAGCTTTTACTTATTATAATTAGTATAGTTTGGTTGTTAATTTAACCTTTTAATGTAACAATAAATGAAGAATTAAAGGTCATCACACATACACACGTTCTTTTTGTCACACGGGGTCAAGGGACCGAGACAAAAGGGGCGCACACACACGCAGAGATGTGAACTAAAGCAAGGATAATTTATTAATGAGGACAAACACTATTTACATAGTAACACAACCTAAGCGTAAGGCTAGTAACACAAGCTAAGTACAAGGCTAGCAACATAAGCTAAGCACATGGCTAGTAACACAGGCTAAGCACATGGCTAGTAACACAAACTAAGCACATGGCTAGTAACACAAGCTAAGCACATGGCTAGTAACACAAGCTAAGCACCTGGCTAGTAACACAAACTAAGAACATGGCTAGTAACACAAACTAAGAACATGGCTAGTAACACAGGCTAAGAACATGGCTAGTAACACAAGCTAAGCACACGGATAGTAACACAAGCTAAGCACACGGCTAGTAACACAAACTAAGCACATGGCTAGTAACACAAACTAAGAACATCGCTAGTAACACAAACTAAGAACATCGCTAGTAATACAGGCTAAGCACACGGCTAGTAACATAAGCTAAGCACACGGCTAGTAACATAAGCTAAGCACACGGCTAGTAAAACAGGCTAAGCACATGGCTAGTAACACAGGCTAAGCACACGGCTAGTAACATAAACTTTCAACAGGGTCCAAACATCCAAACCAAAATAAACCAAAGTAACCCAAAATAACCCCCGTCAGCCAGTTCCTCAGCTCTCCCTTTAAATGGTCCCTGATAGGGATCAGCTGGGGCTGATTGTTCAGGGGGACCAATCAGGAGTGAGGCATGGCAGGAGTGAGTGTGCTCACGGAGAAGGGGGGCGTGGCACATATGATCACACAGAGGCTAGCAGTGTGACAGATGCCCCTCCCAAAGGCACTACACCTGGAGTGCCTTAAAAAACAAAAACAAGGAGGTCCTGGGCCCTGCGGGGTAAATTTGAAGGCATTAAAGATGTCCTCAGGCAGGCGTGATAAAAATGGTGGGACGCAGGCTGCCGACAGAAATCCAGAGGCGCAGTCGGGGAACGCTGTCGAGGAGTCGGAAGCACCTAGGGGTGCCAACGCGAAAACAGGAGCGCTGTCAAGAAGGGCCATCTCAGAAACAGGAGCGCCATCAGGGGGCGCCATCTTGGGAACAGAAACGCCATTGGGATGCGCCAACTCTGGAACAGGAGCGCCATCGGGGGGCGCCATCTCAAAAACAGAAGCGCCAACTAGGATCATCTCAGAAACAGGAGCGCCATCGGGGAACTCCAACACAGGAACAGAAACGCCAAAGGGGGGCGCCAACTCAGGAACAGGAGCGCCAACGGGGGGCGTCAACACAGGAACGCCAACGGGGGGCGCCAACTCGGGAACAGAAGTGCCGTCGGAGGACACCAACTCAGGAACAGAAGCACCGCCGGGGGGCGCCAACGAGGAAACAGGAGCACCATCAGGGGGTGCTGGTTTGAGGACAGAAGCGCCATTGGGGGGCGCCTTCGAGAGTTCAGAGGCACCGTTAATGGGTGCCAACTTGGAAACAGGAGCACCATCTAGGGATGCCGATGAGAGTTCAGGAGTGCCTTCGGGGGACGCCGACACAGGAACAGAAGCGCCAACAGGGGGTGCCAACTCAGGAACAGAAGCGCCGTCGAGAGGCGCCAACTCAGGAACAGGAGCGGCAACGGAGGGCGCCATCGAGGAAACAGGAGCGCCGTAAGGGGGCGCCATCGAGGAAACAGGAGCGCAGTCAGGGGGCGCCATCGAGGAAACAGGAGCGCCGTCAGGGGGCGCCATCGAGGAAACAGGAGCGCCGTCAGGGGGCGCCATCGAGGAAACAGGAGCGCCGTCAGGGGGCGCCATCGAGGAAACAGGAGCGCCGTCAGGGGGCGCCAACTCGGGAACAGGAGCGCCATCAGGAGGCACCAACTCGGGAACAGGAGCGTCGTCGAGGGACACCCACTCGGGAACAGGAGCGCCATCAGGGGGCACCAACTCGGGAACAGGAGCGCCGTCGAAGGAACGCCCACTCGAGAACAGGCGCGCCATCAGGAGGCACCAACTCGGGAACAGGAGCGTCGTCGAGGGACACCCACTCGGGAACAGGAGCGCCATCAGAGGGGGGCACCAACTCGGGAACAGGAGCGCCGTCGAGGAACGGCCACTCGAGAACAGGAGCGCCATCAGGAGGCACCAACTCGGGAACAGGAGCGCCATCAGGGGGCACCAACTCGGGAACAGGAGCGCCGTCGAGGAACGCCCACTCGAGAACAGGAGCGCCATCAGGAGGTACCAACTCGGGAACATGAGCGCCATCAGGGGGCACCAACTCGGGAACAGGAGCGCCGTCGAGGAACGCCCACTCGAGAACAGGAGCGCCATCGGGAGGCACCAACTCAGGAACAGAAGCGCCATTGGAGGGCGCCATCTCAGGAACAGAAACCAGTTGCGTGGAGCCTGGCGAAGAGGCTTCGGGAGTCAGCTGCGTGGAGCCTGGCGAAGAGGCTTCGGGAGTCAGCTGCGTGGAGCCTGGCGAAGAGGCTTCGGGAGTCAGCTGCGTGGAGCCTGGCGAAGAGGCTTCGGGAGTCAGCTGCGTGGAGCCTGGCGAAGAGGCTTCGGGAGTCAGCTGCGTGGAGCCTTGCGAAGAGGCTTCGGGAGTCAGCTGCGTGGAGCCTGGCGAAGAGGCTTCGGGAGTCAGCTGCGTGGAGCCTGGCGAAGAGGCTTCGGGAGTCAGCTGCGTAAATCCTTGAGAAACTCCTTGAGAAACTCCTTGAAACAACGGTGAGGACCCTGGTGAGGTGTCCGAAGTCACTTGCGAAAACACTGGAGAAACGTCACTCAGCTGCGAGGACCCTGGAGAGGCGTCCGAAGTCACTTGCGAAAACACTGAAGAAACATCATTCAGCTGTGAGGACCCTGGAGAGGCGTCCGAAGTCACTTGCGAAAACACTGGAGAAACGTCACTCAGCTGCGAGGACCCTGGAGTCACTGGAATCCGGACCACTTTAGCAGTGGGCGCTTTGCTGTAGGAAAATTTTGCTCTCATGAGGCCCTCGAACACCTTAGCCGAGTTCAGCACAACTCCCCTGTCAGACCACAGCTTCCTGGCCCACTCACGAGCGGGACCCCTCAGCCTAGACATCATAAACCGAACTTTTTCGGTTTCAGCTGGCTGAGGGTCCAGAAGGTTCTGCAGGTAGAGCTGGCTCTGCAGAAGGAAGCCTTCGACACGCGGGTCACTTCCATCATATGGAGCTGGTCTACTAAGCGGGAAGGCTTGAGGGAACCTCATGGAGTCAAACTCCGGAAAGACGTGAATCAAAAACATCTCGCTGTGACCTTTAAAATTGGGGGGTTATTATGTCACGCGGGACCGAGACAAAAGGGGCGCACACACACGCAGAGATGTGAACTAAAGCAAGGATAATTTATTAATGAGGACAAACGCTATTTACATAGTAACACAACTTAAGCGTAAGGCTAGTAACACAAGCTAAGCACATGGTTAGTAACATAAGCTAAGTACAAGGCTAGCAACATAAGCTAAGCACATGGCTAGTAACACAGGCTAAGCACATGGCTAGTAACACAAGCTAAGCACACGGCTAGTAACACAAGCTAAGCACACGGCTAGTAACACAAACTAAGAACACGGCTAGTAACACAAACTAAGAACACGGCTAGTAACACAGGCTAAGCACACGGCTAGTAACACAGGCTAAGCACACGGCTAGTAACATAAGCTAAGCACACGGCTAGTAACATAGGCTAAGCACACGGCTAGTAACACAGGCTAAGCACACGGCTAGTAACACAGGCTAAGCACACGGCTAGTAACACAGGCTAAGCACACGGCTAGTAACACAGGCTAAGCACACGGCTAGTAACACAGGCTAAGCACACGGCTAGTAACACAGGCTAAGCACACGGCTAGTAACACAGGCTAAGCACACGGCTAGTAACACAGGCTAAGCACACGGCTAGTAACACAGGCTAAGCACACGGCTAGTAACACAGGCTAAGCACACGGCTAGTAACACAAGCTAAGCACACGGCTAGTAACACAAGCTAAGCACACGGCTAGTAACACAAGCTAAGCACACGGCTAGTAACACAAACTAAGAACATCGCTAGTAATACAGGCTAAGCACACGGCTAGTAACATAAGCTAAGCACACGGCTAGTAACACAGGCTAAGCACACGGCTAGTAACACAGGCTAAGCACACGGCTAGTAACACAGGCTAAGCACACGGCTAGTAACACAGGCTAAGAACACGGCTAGTAACACAGGCTAAGAACACGGCTAGTAACACAGGCTAAGCACACGGCTAGTAACACAGGCTAAGCACACGGCTAGTAACACAGGCTAAGCACACGGCTAGTAACACAGGCTAAGCACACGGCTAGTAACACAGGCTAAGCACACGGCTAGTAACAAACTAAGAACACGGCTAGTAACACAGGCTAAGCACACGGCTAGTAACACAGGCTAAGAACACGGCTAGTAACACAGGCTAAGAACACGGCTAGTAACACAGGCTAAGAACACGGCTAGTAACACAGGCTAAGCACACGGCTAGTAACACAGGCTAAGCACACGGCTAGTAACACAGGCTAAGCACACGGCTAGTAACACAGGCTAAGCACACGGCTAGTAACAAACTAAGAACACGTCTAGTAACACAGGCTAAGCACACGGCTAGTAACAAACTAAGAACACGTCTAGTAACACAGGCTAAGCACACGGCTAGTAACACAAGCTAAGCACACGGCTAGTAACACAAGCTAAGCACACGGCTAGTAACACAAGCTAAGCACACGGCTAGTAACACAAGCTAAGCACACGGCTAGTAACACAAGCTAAGCACACGGCTAGTAACACAAGCTAAGCACACGGCTAGTAACACAAACTAAGAACATCGCTAGTAATACAGGCTAAGCACACGGCTAGTAACATAAGCTAAGCACACGGCTAGTAACATAAGCTAAGCACACGGCTAGTAACATAAGCTAAGCACACGGCTAGTAACATAAGCTAAGAACATGGCTAGTAACATAAGCTAAGAACATGGCTAGTAACACAGGCTAAGCACACGGCTAGTAACACAGGCTAAGAACACGGCTAGTAACACAGGCTAAGAACACGGCTAGTAACACAGGCTAAGAACACGGCTAGTAACACAGGCTAAGAACACGGCTAGTAACACAGGCTAAGCACACGGCTAGTAACACAGGCTAAGCACACGGCTAGTAACACAGGCTAAGCACACGGCTAGTAACAAACTAAGAACACGTCTAGTAACACAGGCTAAGCACACGGCTAGTAACAAACTAAGAACACGTCTAGTAACACAGGCTAAGCACACGGCTAGTAACACAAGCTAAGCACACGGCTAGTAACACAAGCTAAGCACACGGCTAGTAACACAAGCTAAGCACACGGCTAGTAACACAAACTAAGAACATCGCTATTAATACAGGCTAAGCACACGGCTAGTAACATAAGCTAAGCACACGGCTAGTAACATAAGCTAAGCACACGGCTAGTAACATAAGCTAAGCACACGGCTAGTAACATAAGCTAAGAACATGGCTAGTAACATAAGCTAAGAACATGGCTAGTAACACAGGCTAAGCACACGGCTAGTAACATAAGCTAAGCACACGGCTAGTAACATAAGCTAAGCACACGGCTAGTAACACAGGCTAAGCACATGGCTAGTAACACAGGCTAAGCACACGGCTAGTAACATAAGCTAAGAACATGGCTAGTAACACAGGCTAAGCACACGGCTAGTAACATAAGCTAAGCACACGGCTAGTAACACAAACTAAGAACATCGCTAGTAATACAGGCTAAGCACACGGCTAGTAACACAAGCTAAGCACACGGCTAGTAACACAAACTAAGAACATCGCTAGTAATACAGGCTAAGCACACGGCTAGTAACATAAGCTAAGCACACGGCTAGTAACATAAGCTAAGCACACGGCTAGTAACATAAGCTAAGCACACGGCTAGTAACATAAGCTAAGAACATGGCTAGTAACATAAGCTAAGAACATGGCTAGTAACACAGGCTAAGCACACGGCTAGTAACACAGGCTAAGAACACGGCTAGTAACACAGGCTAAGAACACGGCTAGTAACACAGGCTAAGAACACGGCTAGTAACACAGGCTAAGCACACGGCTAGTAACACAGGCTAAGCACACGGCTAGTAACACAGGCTAAGCACACGGCTAGTAACAAACTAAGAACACGTCTAGTAACACAGGCTAAGCACACGGCTAGTAACAAACTAAGAACACGTCTAGTAACACAGGCTAAGCACACGGCTAGTAACACAGGCTAAGCACACGGCTAGTAACACAAGCTAAGCACACGGCTAGTAACACAAGCTAAGCACACGGCTAGTAACACAAGCTAAGCACACGGCTAGTAACACAAGCTAAGCACACGGCTAGTAACACAAGCTAAGCACACGGCTAGTAACACAAACTAAGAACATCGCTAGTAATACAGGCTAAGCACACGGCTAGTAACATAAGCTAAGCACACGGCTAGTAACATAAGCTAAGCACACGGCTAGTAACATAAGCTAAGCACACGGCTAGTAACATAAGCTAAGAACATGGCTAGTAACATAAGCTAAGAACATGGCTAGTAACACAGGCTAAGCACACGGCTAGTAACATAAGCTAAGCACACGGCTAGTAACATAAGCTAAGCACACGGCTAGTAACATAAGCTAAGCACACGGCTAGTAACATAAGCTAAGCACACGGCTAGTAACATAAGCTAAGCACACGGCTAGTAACACAGGCTAAGCACACGGCTAGTAACATAAGCTAAGCACACGGCTAGTAACATAAACTTTCAACAGGGTCCAAACATCCAAACCAAAGTAACCCAAAATAAACCAAAGTAACCCAAAATAACCCCCGTCAGCCAGTTCCTCAGCTCTCCCTTTAAATGGTCCCTGATAGGGATCAGCTGGGGCTGATTGTTCAGGGGGACCAATCAGGAGTGAGGCATGGCAGGAGTGAGTGTGCTCACGGAGAAGGGGGGCGTGGCACATATGATCACACAGAGGCTAGCAGTGTGACAGATGCCCCTCCCAAAGGCACTACACCTGGAGTGCCTTAAAAAACAAAAACAAGGAGGTCCTGGGCCCTGCGGGGTAAATTTGAAGGCATTAAAGATGTCCTCAGGCAGGCGTGATAAAAATGGTGGGACGCAGGCTGCCGACAGAAATCCAGAGGCGCAGTCGGGGAACGCTGTCGAGGAGTCGGAAGCACCTAGGGGTGCCAACGCGAAAACAGGAGCGCTGTCAAGAAGGGCCATCTCAGAAACAGGAGCGCCATCAGGGGGCGCCATCTTGGGAACAGAAACGCCATTGGGATGCGCCAACTCTGGAACAGGAGCGCCATCGGGGGGCGCCATCTCAAAAACAGAAGCGCCAACTAGGATCATCTCAGAAACAGGAGCGCCATCGGGGAACTCCAACACAGGAACAGAAACGCCAAAGGGGGGCGCCAACTCAGGAACAGGAGCGCCAACGGGGGGCGTCAACACAGGAACGCCAACGGGGGGCGCCAACTCGGGAACAGAAGTGCCGTCGGAGGACACCAACTCAGGAACAGAAGCACCGCCGGGGGGCGCCAACGAGGAAACAGGAGCACCATCAGGGGGTGCTGGTTTGAGGACAGAAGCGCCATTGGGGGGCGCCTTCGAGAGTTCAGAGGCACCGTTAATGGGTGCCAACTTGGAAACAGGAGCACCATCTAGGGATGCCGATGAGAGTTCAGGAGTGCCTTCGGGGGACGCCGACACAGGAACAGAAGCGCCAACAGGGGGTGCCAACTCAGGAACAGAAGCGCCGTCGAGAGGCGCCAACTCAGGAACAGGAGCGGCAACGGAGGGCGCCATCGAGGAAACAGGAGCGCCGTAAGGGGGCGCCATCGAGGAAACAGGAGCGCAGTCAGGGGGCGCCATCGAGGAAACAGGAGCGCCGTCAGGGGGCGCCATCGAGGAAACAGGAGCGCCGTCAGGGGGCGCCATCGAGGAAACAGGAGCGCCGTCAGGGGGCGCCAACTCGGGAACAGGAGCGCCATCAGGAGGCACCAACTCGGGAACAGGAGCGTCGTCGAGGGACACCCACTCGGGAACAGGAGCGCCATCAGGGGGCACCAACTCGGGAACAGGAGCGCCGTCGAAGGAACGCCCACTCGAGAACAGGCGCGCCATCAGGAGGCACCAACTCGGGAACAGGAGCGTCGTCGAGGGACACCCACTCGGGAACAGGAGCGCCATCAGAGGGGGGCACCAACTCGGGAACAGGAGCGCCGTCGAGGAACGGCCACTCGAGAACAGGAGCGCCATCAGGAGGCACCAACTCGGGAACAGGAGCGCCATCAGGGGGCACCAACTCGGGAACAGGAGCGCCGTCGAGGAACGCCCACTCGAGAACAGGAGCGCCATCAGGAGGTACCAACTCGGGAACATGAGCGCCATCAGGGGGCACCAACTCGGGAACAGGAGCGCCGTCGAGGAACGCCCACTCGAGAACAGGAGCGCCATCGGGAGGCACCAACTCAGGAACAGAAGCGCCATTGGAGGGCGCCATCTCAGGAACAGAAACCAGTTGCGTGGAGCCTGGCGAAGAGGCTTCGGGAGTCAGCTGCGTGGAGCCTGGCGAAGAGGCTTCGGGAGTCAGCTGCGTGGAGCCTGGCGAAGAGGCTTCGGGAGTCAGCTGCGTGGAGCCTGGCGAAGAGGCTTCGGGAGTCAGCTGCGTGGAGCCTGGCGAAGAGGCTTCGGGAGTCAGCTGCGTGGAGCCTGGCGAAGAGGCTTCGGGAGTCAGCTGCGTAAATCCTTGAGAAACTCCTTGAGAAACTCCTTGAAACAACGGTGAGGACCCTGGTGAGGTGTCCGAAGTCACTTGCGAAAACACTGGAGAAACGTCACTCAGCTGCGAGGACCCTGGAGAGGCGTCCGAAGTCACTTGCGAAAACACTGAAGAAACATCATTCAGCTGTGAGGACCCTGGAGAGGCGTCCGAAGTCACTTGCGAAAACACTGGAGAAACGTCACTCAGCTGCGAGGACCCTGGAGTCACTGGAATCCGGACCACTTTAGCAGTGGGCGCTTTGCTGTAGGAAAATTTTGCTCTCATGAGGCCCTCGAACACCTTAGCCGAGTTCAGCACAACTCCCCTGTCAGACCACAGCTTCCTGGCCCACTCACGAGCGGGACCCCTCAGCCTAGACATCATAAACCGAACTTTTTCGGTTTCAGCTGGCTGAGGGTCCAGAAGGTTCTGCAGGTAGAGCTGGCTCTGCAGAAGGAAGCCTTCGACACGCGGGTCACTTCCATCATATGGAGCTGGTCTACTAAGCGGGAAGGCTTGAGGGAACCTCATGGAGTCAAACTCCGGAAAGACGTGAATCAAAAACATCTCGCTGTGACCTTTAAAATTGGGGGGTTATTATGTCACGCGGGACCGAGACAAAAGGGGCGCACACACACGCAGAGATGTGAACTAAAGCAAGGATAATTTATTAATGAGGACAAACGCTATTTACATAGTAACACAACTTAAGCGTAAGGCTAGTAACACAAGCTAAGCACATGGTTAGTAACATAAGCTAAGTACAAGGCTAGCAACATAAGCTAAGCACATGGCTAGTAACACAGGCTAAGCACATGGCTAGTAACACAAGCTAAGCACACGGCTAGTAACACAAGCTAAGCACACGGCTAGTAACACAAACTAAGAACACGGCTAGTAACACAAACTAAGAACACGGCTAGTAACACAGGCTAAGCACACGGCTAGTAACACAGGCTAAGCACACGGCTAGTAACATAGGCTAAGCACACGGCTAGTAACACAGGCTAAGCACACGGCTAGTAACACAGGCTAAGCACACGGCTAGTAACACAGGCTAAGCACACGGCTAGTAACACAGGCTAAGCACACGGCTAGTAACACAGGCTAAGCACACGGCTAGTAACACAGGCTAAGCACACGGCTAGTAACACAGGCTAAGCACACGGCTAGTAACACAGGCTAAGCACACGGCTAGTAACACAGGCTAAGCACACGGCTAGTAACACAGGCTAAGCACACGGCTAGTAAAACAAACTAAGAACACGGCTAGTAACACAGGCTAAGCACACGGCTAGTAACACAAGCTAAGCACACGGCTAGTAACACAAGCTAAGCACACGGCTAGTAACACAAGCTAAGCACACGGCTAGTAACACAAACTAAGAACATCGCTAGTAATACAGGCTAAGCACACGGCTAGTAACATAAGCTAAGCACACGGCTAGTAACACAGGCTAAGCACACGGCTAGTAACACAGGCTAAGCACACGGCTAGTAACACAGGCTAAGCACACGGCTAGTAACACAGGCTAAGAACACGGCTAGTAACACAGGCTAAGCACACGGCTAGTAACACAGGCTAAGCACACGGCTAGTAACACAGGCTAAGCACACGGCTAGTAACACAGGCTAAGCACACGGCTAGTAACACAGGCTAAGCACACGGCTAGTAACACAGGCTAAGCACACGGCTAGTAACAAACTAAGAACACGGCTAGTAACACAGGCTAAGCACACGGCTAGTAACACAGGCTAAGAACACGGCTAGTAACACAGGCTAAGAACACGGCTAGTAACACAGGCTAAGAACACGGCTAGTAACACAGGCTAAGCACACGGCTAGTAACACAGGCTAAGCACACGGCTAGTAACACAGGCTAAGCACACGGCTAGTAACACAGGCTAAGCACACGGCTAGTAACAAACTAAGAACACGTCTAGTAACACAGGCTAAGCACACGGCTAGTAACAAACTAAGAACACGTCTAGTAACACAGGCTAAGCACACGGCTAGTAACACAAGCTAAGCACACGGCTAGTAACACAAGCTAAGCACACGGCTAGTAACACAAGCTAAGCACACGGCTAGTAACACAAGCTAAGCACACGGCTAGTAACACAAGCTAAGCACACGGCTAGTAACACAAGCTAAGCACACGGCTAGTAACACAAACTAAGAACATCGCTAGTAATACAGGCTAAGCACACGGCTAGTAACATAAGCTAAGCACACGGCTAGTAACATAAGCTAAGCACACGGCTAGTAACATAAGCTAAGCACACGGCTAGTAACATAAGCTAAGAACATGGCTAGTAACATAAGCTAAGAACATGGCTAGTAACACAGGCTAAGCACACGGCTAGTAACACAGGCTAAGAACACGGCTAGTAACACAGGCTAAGAACACGGCTAGTAACACAGGCTAAGAACACGGCTAGTAACACAGGCTAAGAACACGGCTAGTAACACAGGCTAAGCACACGGCTAGTAACACAGGCTAAGCACACGGCTAGTAACACAGGCTAAGCACACGGCTAGTAACAAACTAAGAACACGGCTAGTAACACAGGCTAAGCACACGGCTAGTAACAAACTAAGAACACGTCTAGTAACACAGGCTAAGCACACGGCTAGTAACACAAGCTAAGCACACGGCTAGTAACACAAGCTAAGCACACGGCTAGTAACACAAGCTAAGCACACGGCTAGTAACACAAACTAAGAACATCGCTATTAATACAGGCTAAGCACACGGCTAGTAACATAAGCTAAGCACACGGCTAGTAACATAAGCTAAGCACACGGCTAGTAACATAAGCTAAGCACACGGCTAGTAACATAAGCTAAGAACATGGCTAGTAACATAAGCTAAGAACATGGCTAGTAACACAGGCTAAGCACACGGCTAGTAACATAAGCTAAGCACACGGCTAGTAACATAAGCTAAGCACACGGCTAGTAACACAGGCTAAGCACATGGCTAGTAACACAGGCTAAGCACACGGCTAGTAACATAAGCTAAGAACATGGCTAGTAACACAGGCTAAGCACACGGCTAGTAACATAAGCTAAGCACACGGCTAGTAACACAAACTAAGAACATCGCTAGTAATACAGGCTAAGCACACGGCTAGTAACACAAGCTAAGCACACGGCTAGTAACACAAACTAAGAACATCGCTAGTAATACAGGCTAAGCACACGGCTAGTAACATAAGCTAAGCACACGGCTAGTAACATAAGCTAAGCACACGGCTAGTAACATAAGCTAAGCACACGGCTAGTAACATAAGCTAAGAACATGGCTAGTAACATAAGCTAAGAACATGGCTAGTAACACAGGCTAAGCACACGGCTAGTAACACAGGCTAAGAACACGGCTAGTAACACAGGCTAAGAACACGGCTAGTAACACAGGCTAAGAACACGGCTAGTAACACAGGCTAAGAACACGGCTAGTAACACAGGCTAAGCACACGGCTAGTAACACAGGCTAAGCACACGGCTAGTAACACAGGCTAAGCACACGGCTAGTAACAAACTAAGAACACGTCTAGTAACACAGGCTAAGCACACGGCTAGTAACAAACTAAGAACACGTCTAGTAACACAGGCTAAGCACACGGCTAGTAACACAAGCTAAGCACACGGCTAGTAACACAAGCTAAGCACACGGCTAGTAACACAAGCTAAGCACACGGCTAGTAACACAAGCTAAGCACACGGCTAGTAACACAAGCTAAGCACACGGCTAGTAACACAAACTAAGAACATCGCTAGTAATACAGGCTAAGCACACGGCTAGTAACATAAGCTAAGCACACGGCTAGTAACATAAGCTAAGCACACGGCTAGTAACATAAGCTAAGCACACGGCTAGTAACATAAGCTAAGCACACGGCTAGTAACATAAGCTAAGAACATGGCTAGTAACATAAGCTAAGAACATGGCTAGTAACACAGGCTAAGCACACGGCTAGTAACATAGGCTAAGCACACGGCTAGTAACATAAGCTAAGCACACGGCTAGTAACATAAGCTAAGCACACGGCTAGTAACATAAGCTAAGCACACGGCTAGTAACATAAGCTAAGCACACGGCTAGTAACATAAGCTAAGCACACGGCTAGTAACACAGGCTAAGCACACGGCTAGTAACATAAGCTAAGCACACGGCTAGTAACATAAGCTAAGCACACGGCTAGTAACACAGGCTAAGCACACGGCTAGTAACATAAGCTAAGCACACGGCTAGTAACATAAACTTTCAACAGGGTCCAAACATCCAAACCAAAGTAACCCAAAATAAACCAAAGTAACCCAAAATAACCCCCGTCAGCCAGTTCCTCAGCTCTCCCTTTAAATGGTCCCTGATAGGGATCAGCTGGGGCTGATTGTTCAGGGGGACCAATCAGGAGTGAGGCATGGCAGGAGTGAGTGTGCTCACGGAGAAGGGGGGCGTGGCACATATGATCACACAGAGGCTAGCAGTGTGACAGATGCCCCTCCCAAAGGCACTACACCTGGAGTGCCTTAAAAAACAAAAACAAGGAGGTCCTGGGCCCTGCGGGGTAAATTTGAAGGCATTAAAGATGTCCTCAGGCAGGCGTGATAAAAATGGTGGGACGCAGGCTGCCGACAGAAATCCAGAGGCGCAGTCGGGGAACGCTGTCGAGGAGTCGGAAGCACCTAGGGGTGCCAACGCGAAAACAGGAGCGCTGTCAAGAAGGGCCATCTCAGAAACAGGAGCGCCATCAGGGGGCGCCATCTTGGGAACAGAAACGCCATTGGGATGCGCCAACTCTGGAACAGGAGCGCCATCGGGGGGCGCCATCTCAAAAACAGAAGCGCCAACTAGGATCATCTCAGAAACAGGAGCGCCATCGGGGAACTCCAACACAGGAACAGAAACGCCAAAGGGGGGCGCCAACTCAGGAACAGGAGCGCCAACGGGGGGCGTCAACACAGGAACGCCAACGGGGGGCGCCAACTCGGGAACAGAAGTGCCGTCGGAGGACACCAACTCAGGAACAGAAGCACCGCCGGGGGGCGCCAACGAGGAAACAGGAGCACCATCAGGGGGTGCTGGTTTGAGGACAGAAGCGCCATTGGGGGGCGCCTTCGAGAGTTCAGAGGCACCGTTAATGGGTGCCAACTTGGAAACAGGAGCACCATCTAGGGATGCCGATGAGAGTTCAGGAGTGCCTTCGGGGGACGCCGACACAGGAACAGAAGCGCCAACAGGGGGTGCCAACTCAGGAACAGAAGCGCCGTCGAGAGGCGCCAACTCAGGAACAGGAGCGGCAACGGAGGGCGCCATCGAGGAAACAGGAGCGCCGTAAGGGGGCGCCATCGAGGAAACAGGAGCGCAGTCAGGGGGCGCCATCGAGGAAACAGGAGCGCCGTCAGGGGGCGCCATCGAGGAAACAGGAGCGCCGTCAGGGGGCGCCATCGAGGAAACAGGAGCGCCGTCAGGGGGCGCCAACTCGGGAACAGGAGCGCCATCAGGAGGCACCAACTCGGGAACAGGAGCGTCGTCGAGGGACACCCACTCGGGAACAGGAGCGCCATCAGGGGGCACCAACTCGGGAACAGGAGCGCCGTCGAAGGAACGCCCACTCGAGAACAGGCGCGCCATCAGGAGGCACCAACTCGGGAACAGGAGCGTCGTCGAGGGACACCCACTCGGGAACAGGAGCGCCATCAGAGGGGGGCACCAACTCGGGAACAGGAGCGCCGTCGAGGAACGGCCACTCGAGAACAGGAGCGCCATCAGGAGGCACCAACTCGGGAACAGGAGCGCCATCAGGGGGCACCAACTCGGGAACAGGAGCGCCGTCGAGGAACGCCCACTCGAGAACAGGAGCGCCATCAGGAGGTACCAACTCGGGAACATGAGCGCCATCAGGGGGCACCAACTCGGGAACAGGAGCGCCGTCGAGGAACGCCCACTCGAGAACAGGAGCGCCATCGGGAGGCACCAACTCAGGAACAGAAGCGCCATTGGAGGGCGCCATCTCAGGAACAGAAACCAGTTGCGTGGAGCCTGGCGAAGAGGCTTCGGGAGTCAGCTGCGTGGAGCCTGGCGAAGAGGCTTCGGGAGTCAGCTGCGTGGAGCCTGGCGAAGAGGCTTCGGGAGTCAGCTGCGTGGAGCCTGGCGAAGAGGCTTCGGGAGTCAGCTGCGTGGAGCCTGGCGAAGAGGCTTCGGGAGTCAGCTGCGTGGAGCCTGGCGAAGAGGCTTCGGGAGTCAGCTGCGTGGAGCCTGGCGAAGAGGCTTCGGGAGTCAGCTGCGTGGAGCCTGGCGAAGAGGCTTCGGGAGTCAGCTGCGTAAATCCTTGAGAAACTCCTTGAGAAACTCCTTGAAACAACGGTGAGGACCCTGGTGAGGTGTCCGAAGTCACTTGCGAAAACACTGGAGAAACGTCACTCAGCTGCGAGGACCCTGGAGAGGCGTCCGAAGTCACTTGCGAAAACACTGAAGAAACATCATTCAGCTGTGAGGACCCTGGAGAGGCGTCCGAAGTCACTTGCGAAAACACTGGAGAAACGTCACTCAGCTGCGAGGACCCTGGAGTCACTGGAATCCGGACCACTTTAGCAGTGGGCGCTTTGCTGTAGGAAAATTTTGCTCTCATGAGGCCCTCGAACACCTTAGCCGAGTTCAGCACAACTCCCCTGTCAGACCACAGCTTCCTGGCCCACTCACGAGCGGGACCCCTCAGCCTAGACATCATAAACCGAACTTTTTCGGTTTCAGCTGGCTGAGGGTCCAGAAGGTTCTGCAGGTAGAGCTGGCTCTGCAGAAGGAAGCCTTCGACACGCGGGTCACTTCCATCATATGGAGCTGGTCTACTAAGCGGGAAGGCTTGAGGGAACCTCATGGAGTCAAACTCCGGAAAGACGTGAATCAAAAACATCTCGCTGTGACCTTTAAAATTGGGGGGTTATTATGTCACGCGGGACCGAGACAAAAGGGGCGCACACACACGCAGAGATGTGAACTAAAGCAAGGATAATTTATTAATGAGGACAAACGCTATTTACATAGTAACACAACTTAAGCGTAAGGCTAGTAACACAAGCTAAGCACATGGTTAGTAACATAAGCTAAGTACAAGGCTAGCAACATAAGCTAAGCACATGGCTAGTAACACAGGCTAAGCACATGGCTAGTAACACAAGCTAAGCACACGGCTAGTAACACAAGCTAAGCACACGGCTAGTAACACAAACTAAGAACACGGCTAGTAACACAAACTAAGAACACGGCTAGTAACACAAACTAAGAACATGGCTAGTAACACAGGCTAAGCACACGGCTAGTAACACAAGCTAAGCACACGGCTAGTAACATAAGCTAAGCACACGGCTAGTAACATAGGCTAAGCACACGGCTAGTAACACAGGCTAAGCACACGGCTAGTAACACAGGCTAAGCACACGGCTAGTAACACAGGCTAAGCACACGGCTAGTAACACAGGCTAAGCACACGGCTAGTAACACAGGCTAAGCACACGGCTAGTAACACAGGCTAAGCACACGGCTAGTAACACAGGCTAAGCACACGGCTAGTAACACAGGCTAAGCACACGGCTAGTAACACAGGCTAAGCACACGGCTAGTAAAACAAACTAAGAACACGGCTAGTAACACAGGCTAAGCACACGGCTAGTAACACAAGCTAAGCACACGGCTAGTAACACAAGCTAAGCACACGGCTAGTAACACAAGCTAAGCACACGGCTAGTAACACAAACTAAGAACATCGCTAGTAATACAGGCTAAGCACACGGCTAGTAACATAAGCTAAGCACACGGCTAGTAACACAGGCTAAGCACACGGCTAGTAACACAGGCTAAGCACACGGCTAGTAACACAGGCTAAGAACACGGCTAGTAACACAGGCTAAGAACACGGCTAGTAACACAGGCTAAGAACACGGCTAGTAACACAGGCTAAGCACACGGCTAGTAACACAGGCTAAGCACACGGCTAGTAACACAGGCTAAGCACACGGCTAGTAACACAGGCTAAGCACACGGCTAGTAACACAGGCTAAGCACACGGCTAGTAACAAACTAAGAACACGGCTAGTAACACAGGCTAAGCACACGGCTAGTAACACAGGCTAAGAACACGGCTAGTAACACAGGCTAAGAACACGGCTAGTAACACAGGCTAAGAACACGGCTAGTAACACAGGCTAAGCACACGGCTAGTAACACAGGCTAAGCACACGGCTAGTAACACAGGCTAAGCACACGGCTAGTAACACAGGCTAAGCACACGGCTAGTAACAAACTAAGAACACGTCTAGTAACACAGGCTAAGCACACGGCTAGTAACAAACTAAGAACACGTCTAGTAACACAGGCTAAGCACACGGCTAGTAACACAAGCTAAGCACACGGCTAGTAACACAAGCTAAGCACACGGCTAGTAACACAAGCTAAGCACACGGCTAGTAACACAAGCTAAGCACACGGCTAGTAACACAAACTAAGAACATCGCTAGTAATACAGGCTAAGCACACGGCTAGTAACATAAGCTAAGCACACGGCTAGTAACATAAGCTAAGCACACGGCTAGTAACATAAGCTAAGCACACGGCTAGTAACATAAGCTAAGAACATGGCTAGTAACATAAGCTAAGAACATGGCTAGTAACACAGGCTAAGCACACGGCTAGTAACACAGGCTAAGAACACGGCTAGTAACACAGGCTAAGAACACGGCTAGTAACACAGGCTAAGAACACGGCTAGTAACACAGGCTAAGCACACGGCTAGTAACACAGGCTAAGCACACGGCTAGTAACACAGGCTAAGCACACGGCTAGTAACACAGGCTAAGCACACGGCTAGTAACAAACTAAGAACACGTCTAGTAACACAGGCTAAGCACACGGCTAGTAACAAACTAAGAACACGTCTAGTAACACAGGCTAAGCACACGGCTAGTAACACAAGCTAAGCACACGGCTAGTAACACAAGCTAAGCACACGGCTAGTAACACAAGCTAAGCACACGGCTAGTAACACAAGCTAAGCACACGGCTAGTAACACAAACTAAGAACATCGCTAGTAATACAGGCTAAGCACACGGCTAGTAACATAAGCTAAGCACACGGCTAGTAACATAAGCTAAGCACACGGCTAGTAACATAAGCTAAGCACACGGCTAGTAACATAAGCTAAGAACATGGCTAGTAACATAAGCTAAGAACATGGCTAGTAACACAGGCTAAGCACACGGCTAGTAACATAAGCTAAGCACACGGCTAGTAACATAAGCTAAGCACACGGCTAGTAACACAGGCTAAGCACATGGCTAGTAACACAGGCTAAGCACACGGCTAGTAACATAAGCTAAGAACATGGCTAGTAACACAGGCTAAGCACACGGCTAGTAACATAAGCTAAGCACACGGCTAGTAACACAAACTAAGAACATCGCTAGTAATACAGGCTAAGCACACGGCTAGTAACACAAGCTAAGCACACGGCTAGTAACACAAACTAAGAACATCGCTAGTAATACAGGCTAAGCACACGGCTAGTAACATAAGCTAAGCACACGGCTAGTAACATAAGCTAAGCACACGGCTAGTAACATAAGCTAAGCACACGGCTAGTAACATAAGCTAAGCACACGGCTAGTAACATAAGCTAAGAACATGGCTAGTAACATAAGCTAAGAACATGGCTAGTAACACAGGCTAAGCACACGGCTAGTAACACAGGCTAAGAACACGGCTAGTAACACAGGCTAAGAACACGGCTAGTAACACAGGCTAAGAACACGGCTAGTAACACAGGCTAAGCACACGGCTAGTAACACAGGCTAAGCACACGGCTAGTAACACAGGCTAAGCACACGGCTAGTAACAAACTAAGAACACGTCTAGTAACACAGGCTAAGCACACGGCTAGTAACAAACTAAGAACACGTCTAGTAACACAGGCTAAGCACACGGCTAGTAACACAAGCTAAGCACACGGCTAGTAACACAAGCTAAGCACACGGCTAGTAACACAAGCTAAGCACACGGCTAGTAACACAAGCTAAGCACACGGCTAGTAACACAAGCTAAGCACACGGCTAGTAACACAAACTAAGAACATCGCTAGTAATACAGGCTAAGCACACGGCTAGTAACATAAGCTAAGCACACGGCTAGTAACATAAGCTAAGCACACGGCTAGTAACATAAGCTAAGCACACGGCTAGTAACATAAGCTAAGAACATGGCTAGTAACATAAGCTAAGAACATGGCTAGTAACACAGGCTAAGAACACGGCTAGTAACACAGGCTAAGAACACGGCTAGTAACACAGGCTAAGCACACGGCTAGTAACACAGGCTAAGCACACGGCTAGTAACACAGGCTAAGCACACGGCTAGTAACACAGGCTAAGCACACGGCTAGTAACAAACTAAGAACACGTCTAGTAACACAGGCTAAGCACACGGCTAGTAACAAACTAAGAACACGTCTAGTAACACAGGCTAAGCACACGGCTAGTAACACAAGCTAAGCACACGGCTAGTAACACAAGCTAAGCACACGGCTAGTAACACAAGCTAAGCACACGGCTAGTAACACAAGCTAAGCACACGGCTAGTAACACAAACTAAGAACATCGCTAGTAATACAGGCTAAGCACACGGCTAGTAACATAAGCTAAGCACACGGCTAGTAACATAAGCTAAGCACACGGCTAGTAACATAAGCTAAGCACACGGCTAGTAACATAAGCTAAGAACATGGCTAGTAACATAAGCTAAGAACATGGCTAGTAACACAGGCTAAGCACACGGCTAGTAACATAAGCTAAGCACACGGCTAGTAACATAAGCTAAGCACACGGCTAGTAACACAGGCTAAGCACATGGCTAGTAACACAGGCTAAGCACACGGCTAGTAACATAAGCTAAGAACATGGCTAGTAACACAGGCTAAGCACACGGCTAGTAACATAAGCTAAGCACACGGCTAGTAACACAAACTAAGAACATCGCTAGTAATACAGGCTAAGCACACGGCTAGTAACACAAGCTAAGCACACGGCTAGTAACACAAACTAAGAACATCGCTAGTAATACAGGCTAAGCACACGGCTAGTAACATAAGCTAAGCACACGGCTAGTAACATAAGCTAAGCACACGGCTAGTAACATAAGCTAAGCACACGGCTAGTAACATAAGCTAAGAACATGGCTAGTAACATAAGCTAAGAACACGGCTAGTAACACAGGCTAAGCACACGGCTAGTAACACAGGCTAAGAACACGGCTAGTAACACAGGCTAAGAACACGGCTAGTAACACAGGCTAAGAACACGGCTAGTAACACAGGCTAAGCACACGGCTAGTAACACAGGCTAAGCACACGGCTAGTAACACAGGCTAAGCACACGGCTAGTAACAAACTAAGAACACGTCTAGTAACACAGGCTAAGCACACGGCTAGTAACAAACTAAGAACACGTCTAGTAACACAGGCTAAGCACACGGCTAGTAACACAAGCTAAGCACACGGCTAGTAACACAAGCTAAGCACACGGCTAGTAACACAAGCTAAGCACACGGCTAGTAACACAAGCTAAGCACACGGCTAGTAACACAAACTAAGAACATCGCTAGTAATACAGGCTAAGCACACGGCTAGTAACATAAGCTAAGCACACGGCTAGTAACATAAGCTAAGCACACGGCTAGTAACATAAGCTAAGCACACGGCTAGTAACATAAGCTAAGAACATGGCTAGTAACATAAGCTAAGAACATGGCTAGTAACACAGGCTAAGCACACGGCTAGTAACATAAGCTAAGCACACGGCTAGTAACATAAGCTAAGCACACGGCTAGTAACACAGGCTAAGCACATGGCTAGTAACACAGGCTAAGCACACGGCTAGTAACATAAGCTAAGAACATGGCTAGTAACACAGGCTAAGCACACGGCTAGTAACATAAGCTAAGCACACGGCTAGTAACACAAACTAAGAACATCGCTAGTAATACAGGCTAAGCACACGGCTAGTAACACAAGCTAAGCACACGGCTAGTAACACAAACTAAGAACATCGCTAGTAATACAGGCTAAGCACACGGCTAGTAACATAAGCTAAGCACACGGCTAGTAACATAAGCTAAGCACACGGCTAGTAACATAAGCTAAGCACACGGCTAGTAACATAAGCTAAGCACACGGCTAGTAACATAAGCTAAGAACATGGCTAGTAACATAAGCTAAGAACACGGCTAGTAACACAGGCTAAGCACACGGCTAGTAACACAGGCTAAGAACACGGCTAGTAACACAGGCTAAGAACACGGCTAGTAACACAGGCTAAGAACACGGCTAGTAACACAGGCTAAGCACACGGCTAGTAACACAGGCTAAGCACACGGCTAGTAACACAGGCTAAGCACACGGCTAGTAACAAACTAAGAACACGTCTAGTAACACAGGCTAAGCACACGGCTAGTAACAAACTAAGAACACGTCTAGTAACACAGGCTAAGCACACGGCTAGTAACACAAGCTAAGCACACGGCTAGTAACACAAGCTAAGCACACGGCTAGTAACACAAGCTAAGCACACGGCTAGTAACACAAGCTAAGCACACGGCTAGTAACACAAGCTAAGCACACGGCTAGTAACACAAACTAAGAACATCGCTAGTAATACAGGCTAAGCACACGGCTAGTAACATAAGCTAAGCACACGGCTAGTAACATAAGCTAAGCACACGGCTAGTAACATAAGCTAAGCACACGGCTAGTAACATAAGCTAAGAACATGGCTAGTAACATAAGCTAAGAACATGGCTAGTAACACAGGCTAAGCACACGGCTAGTAACATAAGCTAAGCACACGGCTAGTAACATAAGCTAAGCACACGGCTAGTAACATAAGCTAAGCACACGGCTAGTAACATAAGCTAAGCACACGGCTAGTAACACAGGCTAAGCACACGGCTAGTAACATAAGCTAAGCACACGGCTAGTAACATAAACTTTCAACAGGGTCCAAACATCCAAACCAAAGTAACCCAAAATAAACCAAAGTAACCCAAAATAACCCCCGTCAGCCAGTTCCTCAGCTCTCCCTTTAAATGGTCCCTGATAGGGATCAGCTGGGGCTGATTGTTCAGGGGGACCAATCAGGAGTGAGGCATGGCAGGAGTGAGTGTGCTCACGGAGAAGGGGGGCGTGGCACATATGATCACACAGAGGCTAGCAGTGTGACACATTTAAAGATCAGACCTCATCTGATCTTTAATACATGTGAATAAGGAGAACATCAGTAGCACCAACACTAGATATTTTTTCCAAACCAGAAGTTAAAGTTCAGAGGTGATTCCACTCTCAAACAGCAATATGAAGGTTTTGTAGAAGTTATTTCAGATTGTTCCTTTCAACACAAATATTTATGCTCCTTAATTCATTATTACTGTCTGAGGCATCAATAACATTTAAAGATCTTTCAAAAATGCAGCCATCAAACGTATTTTATCTTTATTAATTTTCTCAATGGTTTTATTAAAATGATGAAGTCTCTGAGTGTGTCACAAACAGTTCTATGACCACCAACGTCAATTTAACGTACCCAAAGCAAATATAGTAAAAAAAAAGAATAAACACAAACAGCTAATGTACATGTTCAGATTAGAAACACAAAACACAACTTGATATTGTTTCATAAATAAGCCAGATTTAATAATAATCTGATGGAAGATTTAGAAATAATCTGATGGATTCACAGCAAATGTTCCAGTTGTGAAGCTAAACATCTGGAGGTGAACAAAGAGGTGAAGATGGGGGAACCTCCTGTGCTGGAATGCTGTCTACATCTATGAGGAGATGCTGAGTGAAGGTACTTCAGCGGCTGTAGCAGAGCCTACCATGAAGCTCCAACTATAGAAAGGCTTTGTGCTGAGACAGTACGGCAGTGCAGACCGGATTTATTTATGGTTGCATAAATATTATTGTTTTTGCTACACCACATGGCCAAAAGTATGTGGACACCTTACCATAAGCTTTCCATTCCATCTGCAATAACTTGGAGCTACTTCCTCCTATTTTGAAGTGTGTGTATGAATTTAAGCCAAAAAATAAATAAAATAAAATGTGCATATGTTGGATGAGGACACTTGCCATACTTTACTACATAACTTCAAATCTGGACTCAAACAACAGAGGCCTCAGACTATTTATTCCCCTTTACCAAACATACATACACACACCTAGAATCCCAATGGCCTGAATCGTGATCTGGCTATGATTTATCGATTTAGAAAAAGAACTTGTTGTCTGTGAATAGTATCAGAATATAGACATGCTATTTCTAAGTATAACTATGCTATTTATTTATCATTACTGTTTTAATACTGTTTTTGAATGAAGACTGTGTTAAGAATTGTGTTCTACCAATGTTTTAGTATAGATGATTCACACTTTCACTTTCAGGACAGCAGGCACACTTGGTTCGTGATTATAATAGCTTTATTATAATGCACAATAGTTACACATACAATAAATAATAATTCCCAACCTAAAACTACCTTCAAAGCGTATATACACCCTGGATTTAAGCTATCATCACCCATCTCTCATCAGCTGGGGAGTTCCTTCAGCTCTGGCAGAAGATAAACTTAACCCAGAAATGCCAGGCTTGAGCATTTTAGCTTCCAAGTTTTGAAAACAAGCACATATAACTGTTTCTCTTTTCCTGTAAGAGGAATGTTTCTGCAAGTGAGTCAGGGCCGCAACCAAAGCCAAAACACATTAGACCATATCAAGGTTGATCCATTCCAGATCTTGATAAGACTGTGTTCTTTGTGTACCGCCAAGCATCCAGGGCCAAAAGGGTCCCATGCATTTGGAGGTTACTGTACTTCATAATCAGAAATACCTACTTCAGGTTTTAAACATATTTTTAGAACGAGTTTCAAGTAAAATATAATCTTAACTGAAAAATAAAAATCTAAAAACAAGACAGAAGCTTCAGGAATCAATAATGAGGCCATGTAGTATGTTGCAGAAGAACAGCTGATAAGTAACATCTGTGTCAATATATGAAAACAAGTTTATTAAGTGGGTCAGAATGACCTTTAACTCTCAAGTGAGCATAAGTTTTCCAAGCAGGTTGATGGATGGAATGACAGTCACTACATTCATATTCCTACACAGGTCCTCATGTCCCAGGCAAGTTTTACAACGTTCCAGACAGGTAAAACTGCAACATTCACTTAAACTCTTTCTGAGAGTGGCTGTCTGTTACAGTACTCAGTGTCTTTTATTGTTTGTTATTGTGTTTTACTAGGCAACTCCCTTCTTTATTTTTTACCACCCTTCCAGCTGTACTGACTATAAAATGCTTCATTTGTCGGGGGATTTGAGCTACATGTGATGCATGTATTCACATTGTTTACAGCAGAGATCAGCTTTATTATCAAAGAGCTTATCGTCTTTGCAACACAGTGGCTGAAAATTTTAGGAGAGCTGAGACGTATGTTTTGGGCCTCCAAAGCAAGAGCAAAACTGAAGGTAAAGAAACATAGATAGAAACCTTATAATCTTTCATTTCCATCATAATGGGGAATGTATGCTCACTGGCAAATAAAATGGATGAACTGTCTGCTCTAACACAATCACAGCAAGATTAGCAGGATTAAAGTACACTGTGTTTTAAGGTGTCATGGCTTCACAAGAATGCACCAGACTCACATGGTCACCTGAGTAAAAACACTCTGAGTGTGGACAGAGTTCATAAAAAGTCAGGTAAGAGGAAAGGCAGAGTGCTTGATGTGGTGTGAATAACAGGTCTTTTAATCCTGATCACATTACTGTTAAAGATGTCTTGTGTAAACCAGACATTGAACTATTTCTGGTTGCTTTGCGTCTATATTATTTACCATGTGAGATCTCCCATGTTGTTCTGACTCAATGTGTGACATCATACATGCATCTATTGCCAGAGTGCAGAATCACAGCCCCAATGCATTCATTGCAGTGTCTGGTGATTTCAGTCACACTTGTCTTTTCTCACATCTACCAACATTCAGTCAGTTTGTAAAGTGCAAAACATGAGAGAACAGGACACTGAACCTTCTGTATGCTACTGTTGAAGAGGTATACAGCTTGACGACGCTTACTCCTCTGATCACAAACTCATACATCTCATCCCCTAGTATAAACCTGTAGTGCAACACCAACCACTGACCACCAGGACAGTGAGGAAGTGGTGAAGCAAGAGAAGAACCGATAATAAAATAGTGCAAACCTGTGTAATTCTTTTTCTTGTGTCGATATTGATGATTTTGATTTGTTGTGTTCCTCCTGTAAGGATTCATGCAGAAGTTGGAGTAATGTAATAACACAAGTTTGAGAGAGACATGTACATGCAGGGCTTTAGGGGTTCCCGTCATGAGTAAGGGGTCAAAGGTCATGGTAATTAAGTTGTTAAAAATATGATTAATTAAAAACATTCACATTTGTCAATTCTGTCACCTACATATTTGAACATTTTAGAAAAGATTTAAAAAAGTGAATCTACCTACTGGCATTCAGGCACTAATAGTACAGTAATAGTAACAGTAGAAGAGAACGTACACTTCTACTATAGCTGATATGGGTGATCAGTCACACAGCAGTTACAGTTCGGCTCCAAATCTAAAATCATTTTCATTATTTGCAACATGGATGGTTTTACAATCAGGAGACGACAATGATTTGTGATTCGTGGTGTGTCAGAGGTGCATTGTGTTTATTAAATGTCATCTACTTAATTACTGAATTCCTTCCTTTTAGAACAAGAACTGAGGTCCTCAATTACTACTTTTTTTTACTGTGTCATCTCGTTTAGTAAAGTGGTTCAGTCTTTATTCTTAATCAGAGGTGTGTCTTAGGCTGAAGGACGTAGGGATGTAGAAGGCAAGAATAAAAGGAGGCATCAATGAGGGTTTGGGATGCAGCCCAGATATCTAATCACTAAAGATTTCCTTTTCCTCGACACCTCAACCATCAAGTTGATATAATGCATGATTAATGAGAACTTATTCCACTGATCATTATTGGTGATGTTGGGCAGGACACAACCACATATTAAAAAATGAGGTTTATATTAGAGGTAAAGCTTCATCAAAACCACATAAAACATAAAATAAAACTTTTTACCATTTCTTTTTTATCTATTGAAGGTCCAAATTTAAACACATCACATGTTTATCAACCAAAACTGAAGTGGTTTAACAGGAAATTCTTATGAAAGGTGGTGGTGCAGCTGCTATTATTAAGTCCAGAGTTCAATTTTTAACTTTTGGTGGTTGTACTTTAAACACTTTGGCACGTTCTCTTCATGGGTAATAAGATTTTCTCCCATTGTCTGCAAGCTTGCAATATACTGTTGACATTCTGTGTTTCTGGGTAAGCTCTGGACTGTGACCCTGATCAGGATGAAGTGGTTGTTATTATGTTAATAATAATGAAGCTTGTATTTAGGAGAAGTAGTGAGTGAGTGAGGTGTTTCCTGTACAGAGTGAATGATTGTACTGTATCACATCCTCCCCCTCAGCACCTGCAGTCGGTCCCAGCTGCAGCAGTGCAGTTACTGTACACTTCCAACCCAGGTTTTTGTACCACCATATAACACTGTGTGAGGATCTGGGTACTACCAGGCCAGTGTAAACTCTGACAGTAATAATCTCCTGCATCTCCAGTCTCAATTCTACTGATGGTCAGAGTGAATTCAGATCTAGATCCACTGCCACTGAAACGATCTGGAATACCTGATGCTCTGTTGTTAGTGTAAGAGATTAGGAGTTTAGGAGCTTCTCCATGTTTCTGCTGATACCAGGCTAAATAAGTACTAAAAACATCAGAACTGGTTTTGCAGCTGATGGTGACTGAAGCTCCTGGATCAACATGTTTTACTGCAGGACAGTAAAAAAAAAGTCAGTCACCTGACCTCTGGATCCTGAAAATAATAAGAATAAAGACGTTCACTACATGAAGAACCATGTGGAGTTTGGAGATCATCTAGTGGATCTTCTCCACATGGCAGAGCCTCCTCACCAGTAGAACATAAAGCATTGAGTGCTGTTACCTTGAGTGCAGAGAGCCAGTGTGCAGATGAAGATGGAGATGAAGGTCATGGTTGATGTGGGTGAAGATGCTGGTCAGCAGCTCTCAGTCATGAAGTGTTAAACTCACAGAGCTTTAAACACTGACAGAGCACTGAAGCATGTAGTGTGTGTGTGTGTGTGTGTGTGTGTGTGTGTGTGTAATCACTGGAGTGGAACAGTGTAAATTTATTAAGTAATTCAGCAGCTGGTTGCCTTACATTTTCAAGTCAGCTTAACCTTAGATTTTTAAGGTTGACTAAACATTTTACTTTTAGTTTACTAAACTGTGTTTTTTTTTTTTTTTTTTTTTTTTTTTTATTACAAAAAACAGTTACTAAATGTTTTTTTTACAGGCAAAAGTGTTTTACATATCTGAACTGGCAGTTGGTAGGTCAGTGGTTAAGGTACTGGTCTAGATGCTGGTTTAAGCGCCACCACCACTAAGTTGCCACTGTTGGGGCCCTGAGCAGGGCCCTTAACCCTCAATTGCTTGTATTATATTCAGCCACAATTGTAAGTCTATTTGAGTAAAAGCATCTGCAAAATGACAAAAATATAATGAATATGTTACACTTTTAACAAGTAGCTATGAAAGAAATTTAAGACAATTTAAGGAAATTTTATTGAAATGTTTATTTGACTTTCACAACAGACATTTATTTTAAGCCATAAACCTGTGCCATGCCAGCAAAAGTATAATTAGCATCAATAAACAAACTAGTTTTCCAGGTAAGCAGAGTCAGGATACAAACACAGCAATGGCCAGGAGCGCCCTTGGTAATGACACAATCTGTAATGTTTCAGTAGTACTTCTGGACTGGGATTGCATTGCATATTAATCTGCAATTAAAAAACACAAACAATTTTAAATTAATATATTTACATTTGAACAATATGATGATTTAGCTCTTGTTTAATAATCAATTAAGACAAGCACAGTAAATCAGCTAAAGCTGAATTATGTAAGCAAAATTCCAATAAATTAAAAATAAGCATATTAATGTTTAAAAGTTTGCAACTATAGCTAACTATGAACACCATGAATAAGGCCCTACCTAATTTACAGTCGTGAAAATCACATCAAATGAGCCGCTTACTTACAATCATAAAGCATCATAATTAAGTGTAACAGACTGTTTTGTAATGTGCTGTACCACAGACAAGTTTAGCTTATTAAGCTAACACAGTTAGCCCCAGGTCATTCAAACAAATGGGCATCATAACCCGCTAGCATGTCAGCTAACATCGCATCGCATGTGTTGAAAAAGTTTACAATTTTAAGTCTGCCTAAAATAATGTCTTTTTAGGTTGCCCAAACTCAAAACATTTGAACAAATGTAACAAACTTATTTTTTTTGTTGTTGAACTGACTTATTATATTATGTTTAATTTACTAATGTGCTGAATCATTTTTTAGAGTGCTGATGTTACCAAATGTCTTTTTACAGAGAAAATGTTTGACTCCGATTCCGACAGCGTTCATTCCTTGTCTGCGGACGAAGTTGTACACGTAAAGTTTACAGCCCTGGAAAACTTCAGGAATTGACTCAACTGAGACGAGATATTGGTGTCCTGCGTCAAGAAATCGACGCCTTTAAGGACAATATGAAAACCCAACAAATTCTTCAGCAGCAAGAAATTGAACATGGAGTAAGTGCTAAAATTCATGAGTTAGAGGAGCATTTGAGTGCTGCACAAAGAAGCGCACTTACCGGCCCATCAGCAGACCATGGCGATGACGACTTGCTCCCACTCGAAGAAATTGTTACAAGCCAGCGGCCATCAGCGTCGACCCCACAACCGAGCACATCGTTTAAGCGGGTCACCGAAGACGACGATGCTCTACATCGCACTAAGGTGCAAAAAAAACCTGCTGCCCAGACTTTAGACGAGCTCAGCGACGATGTGGCGGACAGCATCAGGGCTTACATGCCCAGAAAATTAAACAGTAGGGAAAAGATGAATCAGGTTCAGCTGGCTTTCGTAAAGTTCATGATGGTGGACTTACATATAAAAGGTAAGTGTAATTTTTAAGATCAGCAAATGTGTAATGAAATTATGCAGTTGAAACTTAGAATTTGGTTGGAAAAAAAACAAAGAAAAATAATTTAATTATATAACAGTTATATTTAAAAATGTATTTCAGATACAGTTGGCTGTGAGTCCAATGCGAGAGCCATTCTAGAAAAAGGCATTGCATGGAAGCTTTGGCCAGAGGGGTGGGAGCCTCCTGGTTTAAAACACTCTTTTCTGCGCTATCTTATGGAAAAAATAAAGGGACATGCCAAAGAACTTTCGAGAAACAGCGTCATGGAGGCAGAAACGTCTCGTCTTAAAGAAATGATGGCTTCATTCTTGGAATCAAATTAAGTCTGATTTATGTCTTTCTTAGTAAGTTAGGTTTATGTCTTTATTAGTAAGTAAAAATGTGTAGGATACTGTGTGTGTGTTTTTTATTTATTCGGGTTTTTTTTCTCTAAAAAACGTTTATTTACCATAGTTTATTAAAATTTGTTATTTTAATTTTTTTATAGTTTTTTACACAGATTAACAGGAATGACATTTCATGTGCACTCTGTACACAAATAAATATTTGTTGAAATATTATAGTTATGTGGTGTATTGTTTTTTGTAAATTTCAACTTACGCTGTTGATAGTGATACAATAAAAAGCAGGAAAAGATGTCTTCAAAGTAAACTTTAAAATCCATCCATCCATCCATCCATCCATCCATCTTAAATTATTTTGATGAAATTATCCAGTTTGGTAATAATGTCCCCTCTTTGTTTAAATTGTTTTACATTCAGCAGAATTAAACAAAGGCCCGTAAGTGTTTTGTAATGGCGTACAGTAGGTCAAATATTTAAGTTTCTTTTTTATGCTTTGAGTACAATGTTCACTTTATTCAGAAAGACTGACATTACTGAGAAAGAAGCACGCGCAGGGTGAAAAAAGAATTTAGTGCAATGCTCAGTGGTTAAGGTACTGGACTAGTAAACAGAAGGTTGCCGGTTCAAGCCCCGCCACCACCAAGTTGCCACTGTTGGGTCCCTGAGCAAGGCCCTTAACCCTCAATTGCTCATCGTGTTCCGCTCATTGTGCAAGTCGCTTTGGATAAAAGCGTCTGCTAAATGCTTAAAATGTAAATGTGTCACTCAGAGATGCAATACTGCCACCTTATGGTGAAAGAATCAACTGATACATATGGAAGTATCTCCTGTACTGTCTATTATTCTCCCTTTATTTACTATAGTAATTGTAACCTGCACTCATGTACTCAGTATTTAGGAGGGGTGTCCACATAATTTAAAATACTCCATATGATCTAAATAAAGACAGATGATAGTTTTATATAAAAGTTGTAATAAATGATCAGAAAGAGTTACAAGGTTTAGCTGAACTGAGCTGGAACTGAGATGCTGGTCTGTGGAACAAACAGACCATTTTAACCATCAACAGCAGAAACTGGAACCAGTCAGTATTTCATCTGAAATATTCTGTAGAATCCTCATGATCATCTGATCATCAGCTCTCATTTTATATTGGTGAGAACTGGTTATGTTTAAAACCACATCAAATGATCAGCTTTTATTTTCAGAGTACAGAGAGTGTATATGAAGATCCTCCTCCTCCTCATATCCACTATTAGGTGAATCCACCATATGTTCACATTGTAGGTATACTGTTACTGACTGTAGCTCACCTGTAATTCTGCACAGTGTTACATGTTCAGTGATTTATGGGGTAAAAAGGAATCGATTCAATCATGAAACGACCAATCAGGAGATTTGATCTAAGTGATGAATCGTTTTCAGCACATTTTATTGTTTGTATGAACTGATACTTGAATTGATCAGACCGAACACTATATGACCAAAAGTATGTGGACACCCCTCCTAATTATTAGGTTCATGTGTTTCAGCCACACTCATTGCAAACAGGTGTATAAAACCAGTTATATAAATTACATGCTTACAGCTTTGTGGCAACAGTTTAGGGAAGGCCTCTTCCTGTTGGAGCATGACTATGTCCCTGTGCACAAAGCAAGGTCCATAAAGACGTGATATGATAAGGAACTCTAGTGTCCTGATCTAAACCCTATTAAACACCTGACATCTTGTTCAAAACTTTCCAGATGAGTGAAGACTGTTAGAACTGCAAGATTGGGGGGGGGGGGGGGGGAGGGGTTATGGGAACATGGATTTGGACTGGGATGTCCAACAAGCACTTGGCCAGGTGTCCACATACTTTTGGCCCTATAGTGTATTTTACATTCACTTTAATCACATCTGTCTGAATGTACAGAACATGTCATGATGGTTTCATTCATATCATCTCTTCTAGCACTGCTGCTTCATCTCAAACCTTCATTCTACTAGTGAGATGTTCCATGTGCTGATGAGAATCCCTGTTCCACAGTGAGGAGAACACCAAAGAGAGGAACATGCTCAGTACTGTAGTGCTTTGTAGATCATGATGTTCAGTGGAGTGCAACATTAGCAGCTCTGCAGATGTTCTCAGATCAGTGTGTGTTTCAGAGAACTTCCTCTACAGCTGAGGGAGGTTTTTGTACCAGTAAATAACACTGTGTAAAGGGAGAGCTGTGATACTGCTGACAGTAATAATCTCCTGCATCTTCAGCCTGGACTCCAGTGATTTTTAGAGTAAATTCTGTACCAGATCCACTTCCACTAAAACGCTCTGGAATCCCAGACTGACGAGTAGTTGCATAAGTAATCAGGAGTTTAGGAGCTTCTCCAGGTTTCTGCAGATACCAGTGGAGGTGGCTGCTGCTAACACTCTGACTTGCTTTGCAGTTGATGGTAACAGTTTGTCCTGGAGAAAACGAGTGAGATCCTGGAGTCTGAGTCATGATGATTTCTCCAAACGACTCTAAAGAGAAGAAGAGAGAAAAGTTGAAGGTGATAAAGAGACGGTGATGGTGAGCGCTGATGTTGGAGGACTGATATGAAGATAGTAAATAAACAGTGAATCTCACGTTGAGTGAGGAGGCCGAGTGTATTCAGCAGTAGAATCAGAACCTTCATCATTGTGCTGCGTCTCAGTGACTCTGAAAGTCCTGAACCCAGTCTGATCAGAACTACAGCTCTTATAGTGTGTGTGTGTGTGTGTGTGTGTGTGTGTGTGTGTGTGAGAGTGTGTGTGTGTGTGTGTGTGTGTAATCACTGGAGTGGAACAGAGGTTTTTGTATGACGGCTTTATTGGAATGTATCACTGTGCTACACTTTTGGTGGAGGAACCAAACTCATTGTAAAAAGTAAGTAGTACAACCTTCAATTAATATATACAATTACTGAATATTTAACATTTCATTAATATACAGTTTTTTTGTTAGTAAATGTTAAGGTGCCCTAGAAAATAAATGCACTTATTGAACAAACATTAAATATGTTAAAAATATATTGCAAACTTATAAATGCTTTTAAAAATACAATTAATCAGGTGTCTTCCTGCATTTTAACTAATGAGCTCTGGGTTAAACTTTAGCACCCCATGACCCTGATTATGATAAGATGCTAATGGATGAACGAGTTAAAATGTATATCATAAAAGTATTTATAAGTGACTGGTGCTCACAATAATGTTAAACAGTTTAACACACCGTCAGTATTACACATCAAATTTACTCACTAATTAATGAAGATTTAAATTCCATGTAAAACATTTAACAACAAGCTGATATAAATCTTTATCTTTCTAAAGTGAGATATAAAATAATTTTAACCTCTGAGGCACCTTGGTGAAACACGCTAGATAACCTGAACTGACAAACTTGTGAGTTCAAATCTTACTTCTGCTACGGTCACAAAACCTCCTCAGAACTGATGTAATTACGATCCCTGTTAGTTCATTAATGCACCAGCAGAAAACAAAAAATGGAGATCAGTGTGTTGAATGCTAAAGTAATAAGAGTTGATATTGAATATGTGGTAACAGAAGCTTGCAGATGTTTCTACTGAACTGCAGTGATGTGAGAACAGTGTGCAGCAGCACTGCATTGATGATTGAACACAGATGAAGGTTTCCAGTCTGGATGCTTAATAAGCAGTAAGGAGGAAATGATGTGGAAATGTTTCTAAATGGGACTTTTTGTTCTGTTTCTCCTGTACAGCCGGTTCCACGGTGAAGCCGTCCGTGTCTCTGCTCCCTCCCTCCTCTCTGCAGCTGTCTGAGGGATCGGCCACGCTGCTCTGCCTGCTGTCTGGTTACTCTCCACATGGGGCACTGGTGAGCTGGACGGTGGACAGCAGAGTGGTACAAGACAGGGTGGTGACCGGAGCAGAAGAACTGAAAGGGGGCAGTTGGAGGCGTGGCAGCACCCTGACCCTCAGCAAAGCACAGTGGGAAAACAGGGAGGAGTTTGGCTGTAAGGTCTCTCATGATGGCGTCGATCATCCCGTCATATTCAGAAAGAACCAGTGTGAAGGCTAGCAGCTCCCAGATAGAACTGAACATGGAGACACTTCCACATGCTTCTACAATGGAGTTTCAGTTCTACACAATGCTGCATTTCTGTCTTTCCTCTTTTCAGTGTCCTGTTGCTCTTCCTGTAGTTTTGCTGTGCTGAAATAAAGCTTGATTTTGGACATTGTCTGGTCTTTTCTTCTAGTTCATCATCATGATGAGTGTTAGGAGAGAAGATCTTTAGCTGGAGATTCAGTGCTGTTTGTTGTGCTTCAGTGAGTTTGGATGAAGGAAGTTGAACATCTGGTGAAAGTGCTGCTCTATTCTGGGAGAAAGCAGATCACTCAGCCGTCTTCATGCAAATCTCACTTTCACCCCATGTTCTCTCACTTTAGCTTCTGCTCATTATAATTAGCTGATTTTGGTTGGTTGGTTTTACATTTCGTAAGTCACAGTAAATCACAAACTTGCTTCATTTCTGCACTGAAAATGTGAATGAAAAGTTTTGTGCAACCATTAAAGCACCAGGCCGGTTATTACACAGTGAACCTGCACTGACAAACAATATAAATTATGAAAAATTTAAGGAGATTTTCTAAAGGATTTTTTCAGCAAGAAGTTGTTATTCATTATGTGAGACCCTTTATAAGTTTATACATTCTCACTACCCCTGATTCATAAAAAGCAGCTTAGAGTACTAATAATTGTTATTGAAATCCTAAACATTTATTAATCAGGCTACTTAAATATATCACATCTGGGTGTAGATGTACCACAGTAGCTAAAAAGTTCTAGCAGACCACTCACAGGGTTAATTCTAGAACAATATAGCTGATGAATCTCAATCAGATTTAGATTTTCTCAGTGGAGGATGTTCCTATAGGGATATAGAGACAGCACTGGCACACATGACTAAATCTTTGGCACCATACTTTCTAAAAAGTTGGTCGCAGATGTGAGTTTCAGCCGCCTCCTTGATGAGTCCACAGATATAAGTGTTTAAGTACCTGGGGGTTGTGACACCAAACACAATGTCTGGGGCTTGTTGAGTTGGAGGGAGGAGATGCCAGATCTAGTGACTTTCCTGGACAAGTGTTGTCTTAAAAAAGAGAAACACCTGGGGATAGGCACTGACAATGCCTCTATTATGATGGGGATTAATAATGGGGTTCCTAAAGTGCTAAAGGAGGAATATTGGCTCAAAGATCTGGTTCTTATTCGTTGTGTGTGTCACTCTCTGCAGCTTGCTGTAAGTCATGCTTCCAATGACACCATCCCCAGTAGTGTGAAGTACTTGGTACGGGAGACTTTTAACTGGTTTTAAATGTCTCCAAAGCGCCGGGAGGCCTACAAGGCAATATATGAGACCATCACCTGTGGGGAGAAACCCTTACAAATAACCAAGGTGTGTGCCACACGTTGGCTCTCCATTGAGAACCCATTTCAGGAACTTGCCATGGCTGCTGTGTCTGTGTCGTCCTTGCCACACTCAAATGAAGTCGAGAGATTATTCAGCCAGATGAGTGTGGTAAAAAGTTAGAAATCGATTGTCCTTGGAGACCCTTAATTCCATCCTGTATGTCCGATATGGTCTGAAGTTGCCTGGTGAGGCTTGCTATTAGCACAAGCTGCCTGATAAATTAGTAAGCAGCTGATGTGCCAAAATGCTGCAAAACATTAAGTCAGCTCCTTCAGTTGCTGAACCTGCCATAGAAAGCCTTGACCAAAATGAAGACCTACTCTATTTGTGAGCCAGCACAATGTGTACATTAGGTCTGAAACTAAACCAAACTTCAGAAAACATAACAAAAAAAAAAAACCCTAAGTAACTCAGAGTGTCTCTTAAGGTCACTTTGCCGGTCCCAAGACCAGATAAAGGAGGGGGGTTGGACATAGAGCTAGCAATCCCACCCCCCCCCCCCTCCCCCACATAACAGACTTTTGATTCAATTTTATATTCTAACATTTAACAATACAGGATTTTGTAATCTGGGTCCAGACAAAACATTAAAGTCATGAAGTTATTTTGAGAGATGATGGCCAATTTCAATGACATATTACTCGCTTAACGTTGGGCAAATGCGATCTACCTGGTGGGAAGATGTTCACAACACCTTGTCTCACATACCCTGATTAAAAGCTCTAGATAGAATATCTGGTTATAGAGTGCCAACGCAATGACCAGGACAAACAAGTAGTAGCATATATCGGTGATCACACTATGTCCAATAAAGAGTTTGACTCCATTCCGAGAAATCGTCCTTTATACAAGGCACTTACATCCCTGTCGGTCATCAAGGGTCTACTTGTCATGGCCCTGATGCTCACACATCTCTAGTGTTTGTGGTGCCTCAATGCCAAAAGGGGGTGATGTGATCATACACCCATGACTCCCCATGCACAGGTCATAAAGGTGTCAAAGCAATATTCCAGGCACTCGCACAGGTGGCAAACTGGCCCAACATGAGGAACGGCATGCCACATTACATCAAAGGCTGCCTGGTGTGCTGCCAATCCCAACCCTCAAATCCAACCCATAGAGCCCTGGTGGAGTGTGCTTTAATTGTCCAAAGAAACAGTCTTAGCTAGTGGGATTGACTCCTAGTCACTAACTGTCACCTACACACTCAAAAGGTGTGTCAGGTTAGACCCCAGTGAGGTATGTAAGAAAGAAAATCTCTACCACAGCACAACAAACTAGCTGGGCTGGAGTCAGGTGGACCATGAAAGCCATAAAGCACACTGAGGCAGACATCTCCCACATGCTACAACAGCTTCAATAATTTACCATCACTCAGTAGTAGACTGAGTAGACAAAACATGATATTAAAAAGATTTATTGGGGGATTGCTAACTACAGCCGCAGCCATTGGATCAATTCTGACTCCAATTGCTTCAACAAAGGGCACAGTCTCAGCATAAAGCAGCAACCTCCAACTAATTTGGCTTGAGTGGCTGCTAGTCAACACACCAGCCAGGGACACCCTCATGTACAACCAGCATGACACCGCTGATCGCATGACATTGCCCAGTCAGAGCTTTTGGCTCAGCGTACCTAGCAATGCCATCCTGCACATTAGGGATTTGGCCTTATACCATCCTAAACCTGATGCCAAGCATACTTTGGAATTGGAGCCGGCCTTTTAAAGAGATAACCTCAGAGCCTCGAACACCCAGCCAATACCTCCTCCATTCCTGGTCAGTCTCAGACATGATCAATGGTGGGACTAGGGTATGTACTCACTTTACCTTAAACACACCCAGAAGCTGCAAACAGAATAAGATAATTGTTCCAAAAGGATGGTCAAATTTGTTAGACATAAGAAATGTGGGCGGAATCATCCCATTAGCCCCACTAAAGATAAAGAAAATTTGGCCCTTGTACTTATATTACTACAGGACCTTAATACTACCACACCTACACTTGGGTCTAGGTTCATACCTCATACCACCACACATCAGAACCAAGACATTTATGTGAGCAAGAAAATCTATCTACTAACCACTTGACATCCACAATCGTTCCACCTGCTTGTGATCCTTTTTAGTGGGTGGACCATCGACCAACTGAGTGGAGAAAATGTACACTGTAAAAAAAATAAGCGTAAAAAAACAGTATTTTTCTGGCAGCAGGGGCGCCAGAGAATGTTTGTAAAAAAACGGGGAAAAAACTGTAAAATTTAAAACAGAGATAAACGGTAATTATATTTACCATAATTAACATCTATCACTGTAATCTTACAGGAAATTGTCCTATAATTTCATGAAATCTTCTACTTTCAACATATATTAATTGTTAGAACAGTGTCATACACCTCTAAAAAAACAGAATAATTATCTTTATAAATGATAAAGAAAAGTTTAAGTACAGATAATTACTACTGTTATCACAAAAATTAGCATATAAAACAAAAAAAAACCCATGTAATTTTACTTAGCAAAAGCCCAATTTTCAATTAAATGTCAGAGGTATTGCAAAAAATATCTGTTAAATTGTCTTTTTTATTATCTAAATACATTAATAAACTGTCAAAATAAAAGCATTTTCTTTGTCTAAAACATAAGTTAACTGTACTTTTAAATTGTTATTCTTCATTTTAAAAAAAATATACAAAATACAAAAATTTGAAGTAGGTTAAGATTTGTCTGCATAATACTTACTGTGATATTTTGCAGCTGTTATATAGAACTTTAGAACATATATAGAACATTATAAATGCAGTATATAAATAGCTTTTGTTAATTTCAGCTTCAAAATGGATCAAAATCCACCACAGTTCAGCTATTTTTGACCCAAATAATTTTCACACAAATGAACAGTAAGTGTAGAAACAAGGAGGTTTTAATGTTATGGCTGATCAGTGTAAGAATCAGATGTCTAACACAATACAGCATACAATAAGTGCAATCAGAATTCATTTAAATGGAAAATGTTTAACAAAGAAGCACACAGTTAAGTGAAATGTCTACAAAACATGAGCATGAAACACTTATAAATCTGAATTATGTACAAAAGTCAGTGCCAACATTAAAGTTTTCAGAAAGTGCAACCACAGTGGAATTTGATAAACAGTACGTCACAAGTGTAATACTCAGTATGGACCACATCTCACTGAACAGCTTGATATTTAGTAATTGAGCTTTATGAGACAGTTTGTTAGCATCTAGTTCCAGAAACAGTTTTTGGAGTACATCAAAAGTGTATCTGAATGTAGGAGGGTAACTCAAGTTCTAAATCATAAGGTTAATATATAAGGCATAAATCAGCCCAAACTGCAAAGGCAAGGAACACACTGCCCAGGTCTTCTAGAACCACACCACCTTCTAATACCACTCCAGTATTGGCAGGGGGGTCCATGGCTTCAGCTCCCTTAACTCTAGTCACATAGATCCCCAGAACAGTCTCCTCAATCCCCCGTTCAGTTGCAGCCATATCACCATCCTACAATGGAACAGAGGGGGGAAAATCACTTTCTTAAACTTAACAGTACACAAATTTCCATTTAGGACTTAACATATCTGACATCTCACTTCAACCTTTATTTTAACTCAGACGTACATTGGCCTGAAAAGATGGGGTGGTTGTTGTAACAACTCAGAGGAAACTTGTGCTTATCTTCACCCTCCTAGCGCTGATGGTATTGCGTGATTGGAGGAATCCTAAATTGTAGATGAAATTGGATACTATTAAAATTATATATGAATAAAAAATTACTAAAGAAAACAAAATCAGCAAGGAAATATTTATAAAGAAGTTACCAGCTTAAATAAGAACACATAAAATACATAAAACAAAAAAAAGTAAAAGAACCAAACAGGATAAATAATAAGAATTTCCACATTTTTTCTTCTTCACTTAATCTAAACTTAACTCAGTGTTCAGTCAAAAGTAGCTCAATATTCTTCAATTTAGCATAAAATGTAGGAAAAAAATTACCAGTAAAAGGTCAGTCCAACTGCAACTACACATTTCCAACCATCTGTAAACAGAAGATACAAAACATCAATTATTTTGTTGTAAATAACTAAAATATTATTTCTATAGTAAAGACTTTAACATTACAAATTTATTGATTGATTATCCAATACTGTTCACATGTGTGTGCTTTCGAGTTTAACAGTCACAAAACTCAGGTTTGTAATGATACTAACGTTACAGAATCACTTTGTTTTTAAGTTTGTGCAGAACGTGAGCGCCAACCGAAAAGCACAGCGTTCCCCTCAGGCTCGAGCTGCCTGCTCACATCTTAGCTAGCTAGGTTGTGTGTCCATTTTTTTTAATGCAAATATTACACATCTTCTTATTTTCTACCTTCTTCTAATATACTTTCGCAACGAAGTAATTTAAACCATTTTTACCTTTCGGGAAAGAACCTTACTGCCACAAGTTGAGAATACTGGCTGTTGAACTTGACTAGCTTAGCACTAGCTAGCACCACGGCAGTGCAACGTTATCACACACAGCGTAACCGGACTTAATATACAGTCAACCAACGGCAATCTATTAAAATCTGCCTCAAGAATTTAACATGATTCACAGAAACTCTGGAAAGACGTTAATAAATAAATCACTATAAGCAGGTCCGCCGTTAGCGTTAGCATTAGCACGCGCGAATTAGCGTTAGCATTTTTAAACAAATAAAGCATGCACAACAATAAAACTTGAATATTATTCAACTAAAGAGCTATATTAAACAATATAATAAGATAAACATCATGATTAGCATGTAATTAGACAGATGGAAAAAGATTTTGTAAAGTTTTCAGTTTCCTGATTGCATGTGAATCTGTCCTGTTTCTGTCTAATTTTAAGAAATTGTTCTATATTTGTTGTTCTCTCTCATAATTTAGCTAATTTTTAATGAACTGTCTTATGCTGCTCTCTTTGTTTTTATCTTAATTATTCTTGATGTTGATGTACTATTTTGATTTTGTACTATGATTTGTATGGTGTATGTACGTATTTGTTTTGATTATTTGTCTTATGTAAAGCGTCTTTGAGTATCTTGAAAAGCGCTATATAAATAAAATGTATTATTATTATTTATTATTACCTGAGATGCCATTGAAACACAATGTGCCTTCACGATGTATTGCGTAATCCCCGGTGCGTCATATCCGGTTTCACCTGATAAACTTATTGCATTAAGTAGTTCCAGGGAAATAAAGCAACTAAATTAAGTTGAGTCCATGAATGGTTCATTTATTTGAGTTAAATAAACACAATTCAGTCATGTTTAAATCTAAAATGTAATTGATTGGTGTCACACCAGCATATATTCTTTATGCAAAACCGACAGGCACTCGAAACCCTTTTTTTGAGTGTGTAACTGGTAGGTTAGAGCATCATTTTATATCTGTGGTGCTCTGGTTGGAATGTGCACCCAACATGTTGCACAGATGGACTGTAATACCTCTTTCTGTTTATTGAGGAATGTGGGGATGGGTAAATTATGCTTGATTTTAATATTATAAATGTGAGAATAAATCACAGTTAATAACGTTTTAAATTTGACTATGGTTTTACACAGTTTGTATAAATGCACTTATTTAACAATTCAATCTTTAAATTAATACAAATGCATAAATAAATCAATGAAAATTACTTTATTTTTACAGTTAGTTTTGTTAAAAGTGTCATCTAAAAACAGTTAAAAAACAGATTTTTTATGTATTTCATTTTTACAGATTATTTTTGGTAAATCACATGACACTTTTCAATATACAGTTTATTCTTGTAATTTTACAAAAGAATTCTGTCTTTTATTAATACAGAGAAAAACTGTAAAAATGTACTGGGAAAACCTGTAAAAAAACGTTTATTTTTTACAGTGTAGTGTAATAGACCTTTTTCTAAACATTAAATTCTCCTCTCCTTAGAAACTACAGCTTCTTATTTTCAAAGTTTGATTCCCAGGCCAAGGACTTGTGGTTGCATTTTCTAAACCTTTCATCTGCTGTTTCATCAACCTTTTTATACCAGGACCAAGAAAAACAAACACCAGTCTTTGATAGGGGTGATTAAACCATGCCTTCCTGCAACAGAATACAAACAAAAAGGTTAAAGTTTATGTATGATAAACACATGTTGTTCCATGATTTCACTGCTCGGGGGGTATTCCAGAAAGCGGGTTAAGTGATTAAACCGGGTAAGTTAACTCAGAATTAAGGAAAACTCGGGGTTTTCTGTTCCAGAAATCGGGATTAAAGAGAGCCTGTGTCAGTTACTATAGCAACTTACGCTCTGAAGCTAAACTGCTCGCTGGCAGGTTAACTTAAACCTAACCCGGGGTTACACACACTTTTCTCATGTAAACCTGGCGTGTTCTTCACTCGAGGATCCAGTGGATCCTGACGCGCTAATTAATCAAAGAGATCTTAGTTGGGAACGAGTCATTAAACTCAGATTAATCATTTCCGGATGGATTTATTCGCAAACCTTTCCGTTTTTATCAGTCAGTCAATTCGGGGAGAGTGGTGACGGTTGCCACAAGGGGCAGCTGCAACATTATTAATCACAATATTAATAAAAAGGCTTATTACAACATTAATTATAACATTATGGATGGAATGTTATGGATTAATATATATTTAAATTTATATATAATATATATAAATACAGTAAATGAGTGGCACATTAATGAGTGAAAACCCTATCTGTACAAAAAAAGTCTTTGCAAAATTAAGTTAAAGAATGATTTTATGAATGTTGCAACTGCCCTGTTATGGGTCTATTCAAGTATTATTTTTTACACATATTATCATATGTATATATGTTGCAGCTGTGTGTGGGTGGGTAGCTGACAGTGGATTTTATTTTATTAAAATGTTGTCTTTTATTATTTGAACAGCAGACAGAATATCCCTCCACATACAGGTAGTGACCATTATCTTAAAAAATAAACAAATGTCAAATAAAACAATGTAACATGTTCTACAACCTACTGTTCTCCATCTTATTGAGATGCTTTCATTAAGATCTTATGTGATGCTACCCACATTACAAATATTGCAGCCAAATGGTCAGGCTCTGTGCATGATCACTGAAAATAAAACAATGCAACAAGTTAAGTTCCTTGTCCTTATTCTTTAGTGAGAACATTTATATTTATACACCCTTAGCACCAGGGCCGGAGTGGGCCCCTTTTTTAGCCCGGGAGTTTCATGCCCAAACCCGGCCCACTTTTTCCATGGAGGAGGAATTTGAATAAATAAAACAGCAGCTAGCTCTTACAATGCCTTTTTATTGGGTATAAGTTCAGGTGTATGTTGGTAAGTTAACAGAAAACACTTCACTTAAACATGTTTAATTCAAATTTAAATCAGATAAAGATTTAAAAGGTAAAAAAAAATTTAATAAAGATGAAAACGTATTTACATTTGTACAGGAGCAATAAGTTGAAATAAAAATAATTTGAAATTAAAATTGCATTTGTCTTCCCAACAGAGAGGTGCTCTATTGTTAGGTTTACACTAAACTCTTAAGTAGCTTCACTACACACATATTTAGTGGCTACCTACAGCATCAAAAGCCTCCTAAGCAGTGCACAGGTTTCTGCAACTTTATTAATAACGGTGTGATTGTCTGTAGATATGATAATTTCCTTCTCTGTGTACATTAACATGAAGGCCTCCAAGAGTTCCTGTTTACCTATTTCATTTGGGCTGATTTTAATGCATTTTCAGCATTCTCAATATCTGGGTACTGGGTATCATTTAGAATCCATCACATCTGTTAGTTTTTTAGTTAATTTGTATTCTCTCTACCTGTCTCTGTGGGGGCGGCACGGTGGCTTAGTGGGTAGCACTGTTGTCTCACAGCAAGAAGGTCCTGGGTTCGAACCCCAGGTGGGGCAGCCCGGGTCCTTTCTGTGTGGAGTTTGCATGTTCTCCCCGTGTCTGCGTGGGTTTCCTCCGGGGTCTCCGGTTTCCTCCCACAGTCCAAAGACATGCAAGTGAGGTGAATTGGAGACACTAAATTGTCCATGACTGTGTTTGATATAACCTTGTGAGCTGATGAGTCTTGTGTGATGAGTGGCTACCGTTCCTGTCATGGGTGTGACCAAGGTATGAAACATGACGTTAAAATCCTAATAAACAAACAAACTACCTGTCTCTGTAGTCTGGCCTCACCAGCAGGATCAGACTGGCTTACCTGCTGCTCTGAGGCTAAAAAAAACATTCCATTAAGGGTTAGCCTATTTTGCTGAATAACATAACATGCTTGAAGTTTTTTTTTTAGCCTATATTGTGATGGTGTAAAATTGATAGTGATTTAGGCTATTTCTCTCCATTTGTTAAAATAAATTGGGACATCTTTCTGAATGTTTGAACAATTTAACACATATCATGACTATTCTCTATGTTATATTTTACATTACAAATAACTATCTTAGTTTAAATAACTTTGTTAGACTATCCTCTACCTGTCCCTTCAGTAGTCAGTAGCTTATCATCAGAAGTTTATCATCAGTACAGTAGCGTCGGAACAAAAACATTCCATTAATGAGTTAGGGTATTTAATATATTACACTTCAAATTATGTTTATTATTTTCAGCTTGAAACTGGATATTTGTGATTAATGGTGTGTATTGGGTTCTACAAAATCCACTGACTGATGGTTTGCACTATTCTGTTGCTATATTTACTTTTACCGGCGCTCCAGAAAAGACGCCTCGTGGACCAAACCAACTTAAACATTTGGGAGGGGGGATTCCCTCAGATGGTAGAACCCATCTGATCTACTGTGATGTGGGGGCTGCGCTGAATGGAGAATGAATGAAAGAAAAAGATCAGATAAGTGACAAATTAGTGTCAAAATTATTTTTCCCATCCAACCGGCCCAAACTCGGGATTGACATGAACCGGCCCATCGGGAATCCTCCCGGATCTCCCGATTAGCCACTCCGGGCTTGCTTAGCACTGACACCCATCTTAAATTCAAGCAACTGAATTTCTAGCCTTGTCTGTTTTATATGCTCCACCTGAGGATCACACTTTGCAGTTTGTTTCTCCAGATGGACCTTGTATAATCCATCTTATTTACACCCAACTTGAAAGAAAGAGACAAAAATAGCATGTTATGATCAAACATAGCTATTTGTGTTCTACATATTTCAGATATTTGGTAAGACATGTTTACTGTTCTAAGCTGAGTTTTGGAGGTGGATGGTCCCTCATTTGATTCGGAACTGCCCATCACATTCTGTTAGAGGACAGTGTTTTTTTTTTTTTTTCTTCTTTGCATTAATTATTATTATATTTATTAGGATCTACAGGGACATTTAGGTCACTAACAATTGCAGGAGGCTCAAAACCACTCCACCAATCACTGGAGAGATGGCAATAAAAAGTGTTCAGACTGTACCAATGCAGTTCTTAATATTCCAGTTTATGCACTACTAACTAATGATTTACATGTAATGAACAGACAGTTTTTGTATTTAATTTTTATCTGCTGCCATGTGCATCTGATTCCACTTGGATTACACCTAGATGTACTAAATTAAAGAAAAAAAAAACGTAAAAAATCGAAACAAATATATTAAACAATTTTACCTATCCTTCTGCTTAATGTTAAATTATGGTTAAGTTTTTTTTTTTATTAATTTAAACTCACGCATTAACTCTGTAAGCATTTTTTTTTATTATTTTGCCATTTGCGACGTCTTTTTTTACGGACGCTGCTGCATTACTTTCACGTCTAAAACGTTCTCATCATCTGCACACGCAAACATTAAAATGAACAGTTCTATTGGTGTAAAATATGACGGACTACTTTTTCTTTCATTCACATCCATGGTGAATCCATTTATCGCCACTCGATTGAGAATGCCTGTTTATAGGTAACCATGAACGTGCTTCTGCTGGGTTCAACCTACTCAGACTTGAGTAATCTAATGCTGAACCACTTTTGTGGAACTGAAAACTCCGGTTATGACACGGTGAGATAAGTCAACTCAGAGTTCAGGTTTAAGTTTGAGGTTTGTTAAACCCGCTTTCTGGAATACCCCCCTGATGTATAGATTTTAGTATCATATCGGTGTTGTGTAAATACAGCAGTGTATATTTTATGTGTTTTTAGCTTTTGTTGATGTTATTCGTATCATTTCTTAATAATTTGTAAACTTATTTTAATGGATCCTTTCAGTCAGGGCTGGTGGTGGAAAGGTGCTGGTGAGGTGCTGTGAAAACATCCAGTTCTGATTTGGTTCATTATGTTAGAGCCATGGCATTAAAACAGGTTTAGCTTTGTTCTTTTGTAAGAGGTGAAATGACGCTCGTCACACTGATGATGACTCAGATCATGATACTGACACTATAGGAAAGTAATTAATGGCATCTAATGGCAAAGTTTGGGGTTGTAATCTGGAGACTGGGAAGGCTGCTCCAGGATATTACAGGACTGATTGGTGATAATTGTACCAGTTTAGTTGGAAAGTTCAGTTTCACCACAGAAAGCAGAACATTTCTTCCCAAAATACCCTGGTCTTTATATAAAGTTCCTACAGCAAGAAAAAAATTCCCACTCCACCTCTATCCTTGATTGTGCTGCATTGCTTAACTGAAAAAATGTAATTTAAAGCAAAATCCAGGTCTGTAATGTGAATAGCGGCCTGATACAATAATAAAACAGGAGCTTCCTTACTAGGATATGGGCTACATCTTTGTGAGCTTCTACTAGATATGATTTTTTTTTTTACAACTAAAACAGAACTCATTATTTTGTGTTGTCTGGTACAATCAGATAACCAACACTTGTTAAAATGTGTTTATTTGGGGGAAGGCTGTAATAATCACTTGGAATTCTGATGAATCTTTAAAAACAACTGAAGTCTTTACACTTTTAATTGTTGGAAATAAAAGCTGGAAATAGTAGTGCATTGTTTAAAAAAAAAGGATGCACTTCAAGAAGGCCTTCAAATTACATATTTTAAATGCATAGTGTTCTAGTAATGCTAAATGGATGAGCATTTAAACACTAGACATACAGTATTTCATATAAACACTTTTTTCTGTTCTTAAATGAACATTGCTGCTGTTGTTAGCAGGTGTAATGTGTTAGGAAGAAGAAGATTGTGTGATTATGCAACACTTCACAAATATGAAAGAATAGAGCTGATAATGTAAGATTTAGTTTTTATCAGTTGTGCCTCAGCTCCAACACAACCAGTAAAACCAGTACATACAATAATGAAGCAAATGGTGGAGAACATATTGAACCTCCTTATTTACTCTCATGAGATTTTAGGCTCAGAATAATCAGTACTAAATCTATAAAGATTCATGTTATTCACATCTGAGCAAAACCTCCAAACTACTAACTCTGTAGAGACCAAAACTAACACTATAAACCAGCTTCTTTTTTCTTTTTTTTCTTTTTTAATGTGGTTGTAACTTGTAGCTCCCCAATTCACCAGCAAGTCACAAACCAACTAAAGCAAACAGCACATGGAGATAAAGTAGTTTCTACTAGATGAGCTCCAGCTGCTGATTGTTAGCTGTAATGAAGTGAAGGAGTTACCACCCGCCCCCAATCCCAACCAAAGCCAGCAGCTCTGTTCAAAATGTCCTACTGCCCCAGTATATACTGCATACTAATCCTATAGTAGTGTGTACTATAGTATGCAGTATGATTAAACTGAACCATCTTCTGGTTTACTGCTTCATCTTGGAACTTGCTGTCAGTTCAATTCTCTTTTAAGAGTTCTTCTAAACTCAAGTCCTCTCAGTGTTGGAACATCTTTAATTAACATGAGCTAAATAAATAATAAAAGGTTTTTCCTTCGTGTACCTGTTTCAGCATAATGTTTAGTATTTCATTATAGAAGCTGTATGGTGGTGCAGCTAGTATTGTGGAGACCTGGGTTCAATTCTCACCTCTTGATGGTGGTACTTTGATCAGTTTGGCATGTTCTCTTCAAGTTTGTCTTCCTCTGTATAATGTTAATAATAATAAAGCTTGTATTTAGGAGAAGTAGTGAGTGAGTGAGGTGTTTCCTGTACAGAGTGAATGATTGTACTGTATCACATCCTCCACCTCAGCACCTGCAGTCGATCCCAGCTGCAGCAGTGCAGTTACTGTACACTTCCACTCACCCAGGTTTTTGTACAACCATATAACACTGTGTGAAGACATCGTTACCACTGATCTCATGGTAACTCTGACAGTAATAATCTCCTGCATCTCCAGTCTCAATTCTACTGATGGTCAGAGTGAAGTCAGATCCAGATCCACTGCCACTGAAGCGATCTGAAATACCTGATTCTCTGCTGTCAGCACCATAGATCAGGAGTTTAGGAGCTTCTCCAGGTTTCTGCTGATACCAGGCTAAATAATTAGCACCAAAAAAACTGTAAACATCAGAACTGGTTCTACAGTTGATGGTGACTGAGGCTCCTGGATCAACATGTTTTACTGCAGGACTCTGAGTCACAGTCACCTGACCTCTGGAACCTGAAAACAATAAGAAAAATAAAGACGTTCACTACATGAAGAACCATGAGGAGTTTGAAGATCATCTAGTGGATCTTCTCCACATGGCAGAGTCTCCTCACCAGTAAAACATAAAGCATTGTGTTACCTTGAGTGCAGAGAGCCAGTGTGCAGATGAAGATGGAGATGAAGGTCATGGCTGATGTGGGTGAAGATGCTGGTCAGCAGCTCTTAGTCATGAGGTGTTAAACTCACAGAGCTTTAAACACTGACAGAGCACTGAAGCATGTAGTGTGTGTGTGTGTGTGTGTGTGTGTGTGTGTGTGTGTGTGTGTGTGTGTGTGTGTGTGTGTGTGTGTGGAATCACTGGAGTGGAACAGAGGTTTTTGTACGACGGCTTCATTGGAATGTATCACTGTGCTACACTTTTGGTGGAGGAACCAAACTCAGCGTCAGTAAGTAGTTTTATTTCTTCTATATTAAAAACATTTTTATTTTTAATATTTATTAATCTTCATATAAACAAGAGAAAAAATAAGTATTAATAACAATAAATAAACAGTAACTGAATATTTAACCTTCAATAAATACTGTGGTACCTTGTAACTCGACGTCCCCTACTTGAAATCTTTGAAACTTGACGCCCTTCGTGGAGAAATTTGTACCTTTAAACTCGACTTTTAACTTAAACTCGAACTGTGTGGGACTGTCGCTTTGTTCACATTAATGCTGTCCGTGATCATGATAATGCTTTGCTATCATTGCAAAAGGAAAGTGCACAATAAAAAGCAGCACCGTGATCCACATCAACCACAGAGCATCATAAAATCATAACCGCTGCTTACCTGAGCTTCTCTTCTTCACATTGAGGCCAAATCTACATCAGTGTGTTGTTACATCAGGGATTTAATCCACTTGTTTTTCTTCTTGGAGACTTTTGGAGACGAACATGGACTCTTTTTACTTCTATAACTCCAGATCAGAATTAGTTAGAAGCTAAAAATGTAATATGGTGATTGTCAACAACATTTAACACAGGAATAAATTGTTGGTAATGGAATATAATATTATAATATTATTTTTAATTTATATAATAAAATATTCACATAATGAAATATATGCAGTTCCACAGAACCATGAAACACATTAACAGATTTCACAAACATCCTTATGGGAAAAAAACCTTGAAACTCAGTGCCACGCCCAGAACCAATTGACAATAAGTTAAGGTACCACTGTATATACAATTACTAAATATTCAATCTTTACTAAATACTTACAGTTTCTGAATATTAAAGACTGAATAAATGTGCAGGTGTTTTGATGGTAAATATAAAGCTGGTCTCTGGCTGATGAAGTTTGGTGTAAACTGGTATGAGTGACTGGTGCTGATGTAAAATCCAGACGAATGCTGCTGTGTGTTTGTGCTAAACAATGAATATTTCTGTAATCAGCTACATCTGGATGTGCTGCAGTCAGTTGTGTTGAATGCTAAAGTAATAAGAGTTGATATTGAATATGTGCTAACAGAAGCTTGCAGATGTTTCTACTGAACTGCAGTGAGGTGAGAACAGTGTGCAGCAGCACTGCATTGATGATTGAACACAGATGAAGGTTTCCAGTCTGGATGCTTAATAAGCAGTAAGGAGGAAATGATGTGGAAACGTTTCTAAATGGGACTTTTTGTTCTGTTTCTCCTGTACAGCCGGTCCCACGGTGAAACCGTCCGTGTCTCTGCTCCCTCCCTCCTCTCTGCAGCTGTCTGAGGGATCGGCCTCGCTGCTCTGCCTGCTGTCTGGTTACTCTCCACAGGGGGCGCTGGTGAGCTGGACTGTGGACGGCACAGTGGTGAAGGACGGGGTGGTGACCGGCGCAGAAGAACAGAAGGTGGATGGTTGGAGGCGTGGCAGCACCCTGACCCTCAGCAAAGCACAGTGGGAAAAGGGGGAGGAGTTTGGCTGTAAGGTCTCTCACCATGGTGTCGATCATCCCGTCGTATTCAGAAAGAACCAGTGTGAAGGCTAACAGCTCCCAGATAGAACTGAACATGGAGACACTTCCACATGCTTCTACAATGGAGTTTCAGTTCTACACAATGCTGCATTTCTGTCTTTCCTCTGTTCAGTGTCCTGTTGCTCTTCCTGTAGTTTTGCTGTGCTGAAATAAAGCTTGATTTTGGACATTGTCTGGTCTTTTCTTCTAGTTCATCATCATGATGAGTGTTAGGAGAGAAGATCTTTAGCTGGAGATTCAGTGCTGTGTGTTGTGCTTCAGTGAGTTTGGATGAAGGAAGTTGAACATCTGGTGAAAGTGCTGCTCTATTCTGGGAGAAAGCAGATCACTCAGCCGTCTTCATGCAAATCTCACTTTCACCCCCATGTTCTCTCACTTTAGCTTCTACTCATTATAATTAGCTGATTTTGAATGGTTGTTGGGGGGCTGGTTTCACTTCTTAAATTAATGCTGCACCCCTTTAGAAATGTGAATAAACACTTCTTGCTGTAACACAGAGAAATCATGAAGAAATGAAGCATTGAAGGTCATCACATATACACACGTTCTTTTATTCACCTTCAGGAGGAAAGATCAGACCTCAGAGTAAATACATGTGAATAAGGAGAACATCAGTAGTACCAACACTAGATATTTTCTCCAACCCAGAAGTTAAAGTTCAGAGGTGATTCCACTCTCAAACAGCTATATTAAGGTTTTTTGAAGGAGTTATTTCAGATTGTTCATTTCAACACCAACCACGTCCACATATTTATGCTCCTTCATTCATTATTACACTTTTGAGTAGTCAAGAGCAATAGAAGATCCTTTAAAACTGCATCCATTAAAAGTCTTTAAATTTAGACATTTTTGTCTGTGGTTTTATTAGAATGATGAAATCCCTGAATGTGTCACTCATAGATGTAATACTGCCACCTTGTGGTAATAGAACTGTCAGCTTAAACACTTGAAACAATTACATGAAGAAAAACTAAAAACATACTACATGACCAAAAATATGTGAACACCTGACCATGACCATGTTTAAGTGAATTTGATAAATTTTAACAAAGCAGAACTTTCATATTCATGTATATTTCACTTCATCTCTAGTTCAGTAAAGTTTGCTCCAGATCTGCCATCATTTTATATATGTGTTAGTGTGGAAAATAGAACCGACTTCTTAAAGGCTGTTTCTCTTAAACTCCACACATCTTCCGCTGAGTCCAAAATCCATCCTAGTTTTATTAACACCTGTATTGGAATATGAGGAGTTTATTGTCTGTCACCTCATCTTAACCTGCTTGCTTATTTTTCAGTTCACTTGAACAGTCTGGGTCACCCTGACCCGCATAAGAAACTTGTTTTTCACATATTGATGCAGATGTTACTTATCAGATGTGCTTCGCATATTTTAGCATGTCTGGTCTGAGCAGGGGTGTATTTCAGAATGTGGGTTTAACAAACTTTAAACCTAACCATGAGCTCCGAGTTGACTTATCCCATAGCCAGAGTTTTCAGTTCCACAACAGCTGATCAGTGTTATCTTAATCAGTTCTGAGTAGATTGAACCCAGCAGAAGCGCGTTCACGGTTACCTATATTTACATTTACATTTTCGGCATTTAGCAGACGAACAAAGGACAACAAAGGACAGGACCCAAAGTGGCGGCCCTGAGGAAAACGAGCCGGCGTCAGGAACAAGCTGAGGGCTAGGGCATACCGAGCTCCCCTGCCTAGTATCCTGTTAGCCAACGTCCAGTCTTTGGACAACAAGCTCGACGACCTCCGGGCCAGGATCAAGTTCCAGAGAGACATTTGGGACTGCAACCTTATTTGCTTCACTGAGACATGGCTGAACCCAGCGGTACCGGACCACGCCATCCAGCCGGCCGAGTTCTTCTCGGTGTACCGCATGGACAGAACAATGAAGTCAGGAAAGTCAAGAGGAGGTGGCGTGTGCATGATGGTAAACAGCAGCTTGTGTGATAACACCAATGTCCTTACTCTTGCATGCTCCTGCACACCTAACCTGGAACTTCTGGCACTCAAGTTTCGTCCTTTTTATCTTCCTCTGGAATTTACTTTGGTTATTGTCAGCACCGTTTATATATCCCACCTCGGGTGAACACGGACACTGCACTGTGTAAACTTCATGACACACTCACACAGTTTCAGACTCATCACCGGGACGCTGCGCTTATTGTGGTTGGTGATTTTAACAGCGCTAACCTCAAACGTGCAGTACCAAACTTTTGCCAGCACATCACCTGCCCCACCAGAGGAGAAAGGACACTGGATCATTGTTACACTCTGTTTATAAGGCACAATCTCATCCACCGATTGGAAAGTCGGACCACGCTGCCATCTTCCTCATGCCTAAATGGGGAATTCCTCAAGGGGTCCTGTTTCCGGTGGTACGCACGCTGAGACGCACGCTGAGACTGTAGCCTAGTTGTTTGTTTGTTTGTTTGTTTGTTTGTAGCCATTAGCTAAATAACTTTTTATATACAGTACGTATGTTTTAAACGTTAATCTTTCGCGCGTAGTTGATATAGAGTGTTATTTTGTCTATCGTAAAAAAGCACTTTTGTTTACTAAAGTAAATCCGTGCTTGTGAAAACTTCTGCTACCGGCATCCTAACGAAGCCGGTTTTAGTTTGATTTGTAATTCAGCGCATAAACATTTTATTCATCCAGAATGAAAACCGCTTTCTGTCCGCACGAAGCACGTTTGTGTTTGTTTGTTTTTGTATTTTAGCGCTTCAACACCTTTGTTTTGTGGAGAGTTAAAGCCGTTTTCTGTTCTTAGGAACCGCGTTCTGTTTATTTGTTTTGTACACGAGCGCATAAACACCGTTTTCCTTTAGAATTACAGTCGGTTTTGTCGGACACAAAGCGCGTTTGTATTTGTTTGTTTTTGTAGTTCAGCGCTTAAACACCTTTGTTTTATGGGGAGTTAAAACCGTTTTCTGTCTGTAGGAACCGCATTCTGTTTATTTATTTTGTACACCAGCGCATAAACACCGTTTTCATTTAGAATTACAGCCGTTTTATCAGAACGAAGTGTGTTTGGTTGTTGGTTTTTATATTCAAGCTTATCAACGCCTGTTTCGTCCGGAATTAAAGCCGTTTTTCTGTGACTACCAGCAGAACCGCCGGTGAAACCAACATAAACATCAACTTCAACTCATCCTCTAAAGCTAAGTACATTTCTTTGTTGTAATAGCTTTATTTCCCTGTATCGAGTGCAACATGTTCAGTTATTCCTTCTCCGTGTTTAGTGATAACTTTATATGTGATGAGTGTAGATTAGTTGTTAGTCTGACGGAGAAGATCTCAGTGTTAGAAGGGCGCATTCGGGCGTTAGAACAGACTACTACTAGTGAGTGCTTAGATACAGCTGTAGCAGTCCCGAATGCCAGCAGTTCAGTTGTAGAACCCCAGACTCCAGCATAAGAGCCCTCACAGCGGGGCGACTAGGTGACGTCTCGGCGACATAGTCGTAGGGCAAAGCACCGACCATCTCAGTTGCACGTGTCCAACAGGTTTTCCCCACTCAGTGAGACACCCGCTGAGAAGCCTGTTAATGTAAGTGCTCTGGTTATAGGAGATTCTCAGCTCCGACACGTGCGTATTGCAACCCCCATAGAGACACCAGCAACCATAGTCACCTGTATTCCGGAGGCCAGGGCGCCTGACATCAGAGCAAATCTAAAAGTGCTGGCTAATGCTAATCGTAGATTTTCGAAGATTGTTATCCACGTCGGCACTAATGATGTTCGTTTACGGCAGTCTGAGGTTACTAAGAATAATGTTAAAGAGGTGTGTGAGTTAGCCAGGTCGATGTCTGAGGCAGTAGTGTGCTCTGGCCCCTTACCAACTCGACCCAGAGGCGAAACCTACAGCAGGTTGTTGTCGCTGAACCGCTGGATGTCTAAATGGTGCTCAGAAAACTGCATTGATTTTGTAGATAACTGGTCCACCTTTGAGGGAAGGCCTGGTCTTTTGAAGCGGGATGGTGTCCACCCCACGTGGGAGGGTGCTGCTCGCATTTCTTGCAGCATAGGTGACAGGCTTTACCACCGCGTTAGCAGCAGATAGTGTTAAATGACTATCCAGAGCCAAGACCAGGCAGCAGACAAACAGACCTAACCAACTGTCTGCGAGTCGCCATTGGACGTCACCTGGAATCCTTAGGTCACAAACCATTGAGACTGTGTCTGTTTACCGTGGCAGGTGTAAGCCAAAACAAAATCAAAAAGTATGTCATAATAACTTAATTAAAATTAATCTAAATGAGCATTATGAAAACCATAGTAAGGCTAAACTAAAGTTAGGACTTCTAAACATCAGGTCACTTGCATGCAAAACAGTAATTGTAAATGAAATAATTACAGATAATTGTCTTAGTGCACTTTGTTTAACCGAGACCTGGGCTAGACCTGATGAGTATCTAGGTTTAAATGAAGCATCTCCTCCAGGTTACAGTTATGAACATAAGCCACGTCTTAGTGGTCGTGGTGGAGGAATAGCCACAATTTATGATAAAGACATAGGTCTTATTGTAAAATCATCTCCCATAACAAACTCGTTTGAAGTTCATATCTCTGACATAACCAATAAATGTTCATCTGATAAAACTAGTATGTTTAAGCTGGTTACTGTTTATCGACCCCCTGGTCCTTACTCAGAATTTCTTAACGAATTTGCCTATTTTCTTTCTAAATTAGTCTTATCAACTAAGAAAGCTTTAATTGTTGGTGACTTTAATATTCATTATGAGGATAAGTGTAATCCACTCAAAATTGCGTTTGATTCTATTTTAGGGACCCACTCACCGCTGTAAACATACCTTAGATTTAATACTTACTTATGGTATGAACCTAGACAACCTGGAAATTGTACCACAGAATGACTTAATTTCTAATCACTCCCTACTAATGTATGAAGTGTCCCTGTCCAATAATATACAGCAACCACATCGTTTTAAATGTAAGCGCACTATTACATCTGCAACTGCAGCAGCGTTCATAAACTGCCTACCAGAATTACCAAATATATCAGCATCAGAACCTAAAGAACTAGATCAGGCAACTCAAAACCTAGAGACCGTATTGCGCACAACCTTAGATAACGTAGCCCCACTCAAAACTAAACTGATTAGGGAGAAAAAACTTGCTCCTTGGTACAATGACCACACATGCACACTTAAGCAGCACGGAAATTAGAACGCAAGTGGCGTCACACTACACTGGAGGTGTATAAGATTGCTTGGAAAGATGCTCTAACTGAGTATAAACATGCACTTATAAAAGCTAAATCTTTATATTATTCGTCCCTAATAGAGAAAAATAAAAACAATCCTAGATTCCTTTTTGAGACAGTGTCCAAATTAACTAAAAACGTCAATGAAACTGAATCTAATATACCACCCGACTGTACCAGCGATGATTTTTTAAAATTCTTTAATGACAAGATAGAAAAAATACGACTTCAGAGTCAAAATGTGTCACTTGCCAATGTTAAGTATGGACTCACTCCGAGCAGCATTGGTGATAATAGTAACGAGTTAATCCAACTAAATTCCTTTAATCCAATCTCCCAAAATGAACTAACTGTGTTGATTAAATCATCTAAGTCATCATCATGTATACTCGATCCTGTTCCAACTCGTTTACTTAAAGATTTACTCCCAGCTATTGTAGAGCCCCTGCTTACATTAATCAATGCATCCCTTAGCCTTGGGTATGTACCTAAATTGTTTAAAAGTGCCGTTATTAAACCCCTGATTAAAAAACCTAATCTTGATCCACATGTTTTATCTAATTATAGGCCAATTTCAAACCTTCCTTTTGTCTCTAAAATATTAGAAAAAGTCGTTTCCAAACCATTATGTTCTTATTTGAATGAAAATTGTATTCATGAAAAATTTTAATCAGGATTTAGACCCAATCATAGTGCTGAAACCGCATTAATTAGAGTAGTTAACGAGTTGTTAATGTCTTCTGATAATGGATGTGTCTCTTTTCTTGTTCTATTAGATCTTAGTGCAGCGTTTGATACGGTCGATCATAACATTTTGCTGGAGAGGCTAGAAAATACAATAGGTGCTAAAGGACTCGCACTCTCTTGGTTTCAATCATATCTGACTGACCGCTCGCAATTTGTTTATGTAAATAATAAATGCTCGGAAACTACAAAAGTAAAGTGTGGTGTTCCACAGGGGTCGGTACTGGGACCACTATTATTTACACTCTATATGCTTCCACTAGGTGAAATTATTCATAAGCATGGCATAAAATTTCACTGCTATGCAGATGACACACAGCTGTATATATCAGCCAAACCAAATGATACTGACACAATCAGTAAGATAGAAGATTGTGTAAACGACATAAAAAACTGAGGTTTTACTTGTTGGCTAAAGCTGCAAGAGACAAGTTGTCTAACCTGGTGCTAAACCTAAACACTTTCTCTGTTACTCCCAGCCCAGATGTAAAAAACTTGGGTGTCACACTAGATTCAGATCTTTCCTTTGATACACACATTAATAATATTACTAGAGTTGCTTTCTATCATTTGCGTAATATTTCTAAAATAAGAAATATACTATCTGTTAATGACGCCGAAAAACTGATCCATGCGTTTATAACTTCTGGGTTAGATTATTGTAATGCTCTTCTAACTGGATGCTCTGGTAGATCCATACACAAACTCCAGTTAGTTCAAAATGCAGCAGCTCGAGTGCTAACTGGAACTAAAAAATTTGATCATATTAGTCCTGTTCTATCATCTCTACACTGGCTGCCAGTTAAATTCCGCATCGATTACAGAATACTTTTACTAACCTATAAAGTGCTACATGGTCTGGCTCCACGGTATCTGAGTGAGCTTATTAATCACTACAGCCCAGCGCATCCACTTCGTTCACAAGATGCAGGGTTACTTATAGTTCCTAAAATTAAAAAGACCACAGCTGGTGGAAGAGCATTTTCTTACAAAGCTCCACAACTTTGGAATAATCTTCCTGCCTCTGTTCGGGATTCGGACACAGTCTCAATGTTTAAGTCTAGACTGAAAACATATTTATTTTCTCAGGCTTTTGATTAGTATAGACAAAGGCGCAGAGCTTGGGGGTTCTTGGTCATAGAAACTTGTGGTGATCAGGGATGTTGGGTTGCTGTCGTTCTGCCTCTCTTGTCCGATCACTCCGGTTTGGGTAGGAGAGGTGGGCGCTGATGTCCTGTGAAAGCCTTCATGACCTTGTTACCTGCTCGCTCTCCCTTTTAGTTATGCTGTAATAATTAGGGCTGCCGGAGTCTAAAACTCTCTGTAAAACTGTTTTACTCAACTAGCATTGTACATTATTAACTACATTCTCTGTTGTTTTACCCCAAGGGCATTCTGATGGAAACCTGTTTACCCGCCGAGGTTAAGGATTAAAGTCGAGACTGCCGTGACAACGATGCTGCTCCTGCCGGATGTGACGGGTCTGGAGTAATTGCACCAAGAATGACAAGAACTCACTACAGACTTTATTGAAGACTAGAGTGAATAACAACTCTATTATTATTTATTTATCTATTTATTACCAGTTATAACTTTTAGATAATTTACTTCTGTTTGTATGCTTTGTGTAAATCATGCATTTATTTAAAGTATCCTCCAGACCACCCAAGAAGGATGGGCCCTGCTGAGTCTGGTTCCTCTCAAGGTTTCTTCCTGTAATTTTCAGGGAGTTTTTCCTTGCCACAGTCGCCCTCGGCTTGCTCAACAGGGGTTTTTGTATCTGTTGGTCCTGGATTTTGTAAAGTTGCTTTGAGACAATGTCTATTGTTAAAAGCGCTATATAAATAAAGTTGACTTGCCTTGACTTGACTTAAATTTAAACAAAGGCTGAAACAGGAGTTTCCGGTTCTGAGGGAGGTCGCATGCTGGACGGACCAAACGGTGGCTGCCTTACAGGACGCTCTGGATGACGCAGACTGGAATATGTTCCGAGAGAGCTCCGCTGATGACGTCAGCGTGTTTACGGAAGCGGTTGTGGGATTTGTTGGGAAACTGGTGGACGATACGGTGGAGAAAACCGTAGTGAAAACTTTTCCCAACCAGAAGCCGTGGGTGGATAAAACCGTCCGTGGCGCTCTGAACTCTCGCACCGCTGCCTACAACGCGGGGCTCATCAGCGGTAACATGGAGGAATATAAAGCTGCGTCTTACCGAGTACGCCGAGCGGTGAAAGAGGTGAAGCGGCGCTACGGGGAGAAAATAGAGACACAGTTCCAGCAGAGTGACTCTAGAACCCTGTGGCAGGGACTACGGACCATCACGGACTACAGAAGCCCACCCTCCAGACTGGTGAGTGCGGACGCGTCTCTGGCAACCGAACTGAACACTTTCTACGCTCGCTTCGAGGCTGCAGCCGGCAACGCCAACAGCGCTAACGATGCTAACAGCGCTACCGGTGTGACCAGCATGCAGACAGAGCTCGTCTGACCCCTCATCATCAGGGAGAGTGATGTACGGAGAGCTTTCAGGAGAGTGAACACCAGGAAAGCAGCAGGACCGGACGGGATCGCCGGCCGAGTCATCAAAGCCTGCGCGGATTAGCTAGCACCGGTGTTCACGGTGATCTTCAACTTATCCCTGACCCAGTGCATCGTACCAGCGTGCTTCAAACAGTCCGTCATCGTTCCAGTCCCGAAGAAGAACCAGCCAGCCTGCCTCAATGACTTTCGCCCAGTGGCCCTGACATCAGTCGTGATGAAGTGCTTCGAGAGGATCATCAGAGACTTCATCACCTCATCACTTCCGGACTCTATGGACCCTCTACAATTTGCATACCGCCACAACCGCTCCACAGATGATGCCATCACCAACACACCATCATCATCACTAACACACCTGGACGCTGGGAGGGGTAATTATGTTAAAATGCTGTTTGTTTACTACAGCTCAGCATTTAACACGATCATCCCCTCTAAACTAACCATCAAGTTGGAGAACCTGGAACTTCATCCATCCTTGTGTCACTGGATCTCTAACTTTTTGACAGACAGAACACAAGCTGTGCTGGTAGGAAAACACATCTCACCCACACTCACCCTTAGCACTGGTGCCCCTCAGTGCTGTGTCCTGAGCCCCCTGCTGTACTCACTGTACACATATGACTGTGTGGCCAGCTCTACCACCATTGTCAAGTTTGCTGACGACACTGTTGTAGTGGGCCTGATCTCTAACAACGATGAGAGGGCCTACCTAGAGGAGATTAAACACCTGGAGGACTGGTGCCAGGACAACAATCTACTCCTTAATGTCAGCAAGACAAAGGAGCTGATAGTGGACTGCAGCATAAAGCAGGAGAGGAACTATCACCTCGTTATGATCAGTGGTACCGCAGTGGAAAGAGTAGACAATTTCAAGTACCTTGGAGTTCACATCTCTGAGGACCTGTCATGGTCCTGCCACACCACTGCGCTGGCAAAGAAGGCCCGTCAGCGTCTTTATCACCTCAGACGCTTAAGGGACTTCAAACTACCATCCAAGGAGCTTTGTAACTTCTACACCTGCACCATTGAATCCATCATAACGGGAAACATCACAACCTGGTTCGGAAACAGCACCAAGCAGGACGGATGGCTCTACGGACTGAGCTTCCTGACCTGCAGTCCATATACAGGAAACGGTGCTGGACAAGGGCCAGGAGGATAGTAAAGGACCCCAGTCATCCCAGTAATGGACTGTTTTCTTTGTTACAATCTGGGAAGCGTTTTCGTGCTCTAAAAGCCAAAACGGAGAGGATGAGAAAAAGCTTTTTCACACAAGCTATTCGAGTCCTCAACGAAAATAGCATTTAGGACCAATTTACACAACTTGCACAATCTAATATATACGTATATGTATGTGTATATATTTGGACATATGTATGTGTATATAAGTATATGTATATGAGAATATAAGTGTATGTATATGTATAGATTAGTATTTGAGTATTTATTATTTAGCACATCTGTATAGCATTATGTAGCATTATGTTGCACAGTTTCTGCACTATTTGTCACTTTACACGCTTGTTCACGTTAAATTGCTCTTTTTAATTATATTGATAATTTTTATAATGTTTACTTTAAATTGCTTTTTTTAATTATATTGTTAATTTTTTATTTTATATTGTTTTTATATTGGTAATTTTATATTGTTAATTTTTCTAATGTTTCTAAATTCTTACTTTTAAAAACATTCTATATTTTTTGTATAATATATATTTTAACTATTTTGTAGTTTTTGTAATGACTGTGGTGGAGCAGTCACTAAAGCATTTCACTGCCAGTTGTACTGTGTACCATGTATTTGACAAATAAACCTTGATTTGATTTGATTCATCGGTCCACCCTCAATACCCAACGTACACAAAATCAGACCAACCAACATGTTCATGAAGGCACTTTATTGTTATTTTGATGTTGGAAAAGTCGGCGTGTGATTGGATGATCTCCGGATCGTCACCACCTCAGCTTCAGACGTTGAAGAACTGGAACCGTTTGGTTCTCAGACTGGTTCTCCTCGACTTCGGCATCGGGACACCTACACAGCAACACAGAGCCGACATGCACACGTGTTAGAGGAAACTCCAGTGTTACTCCACCTAGCGTGTATAACGTGTATTTCTGAATCTAAACCAGACCTTTATCTTCACACGCGCTCTCCATCAGAGCCCCGGACTCTTCAGGTTGGGCTTCGACGATGGGAACAAGAACGTCGTCCTGCAGCTGCTGGGGGTCTGGTTTGTTTGAAGACACCTCGGAGACGTTCTTCAGTGGATCTGATGGAGAAATGAAACCTAATTCAATTTTTAATGTTCACCTTTATTAGTTCACCACCATCTATCTATACAATCCTTCAAACGTACCTTCAGTGCTTCCTCTATCCAGGTTCTGCTCTTTCAGTTTCCATATTTTGTCCTCCAAAGCTGCTGGATCCTTCTTCATGTCCTGGTCTGGTTCTTCCACCAGGTTCAGCGGGGCCACCTGCCTCTCCTCCTTCTTCACGAACTGGTCTGTTTTATTCACTGGGTCCACCTGCCTCTCCTCCTTCTTTAGCTTATTCTCTATAAAACTAACCTGATTTTTTACCTGTCCCTTCCCCTGGTCCTTTAGGATGACCAGCTCTGGTTCTTCCACCAGGTTCAGCGGGTCCACCTGCCTCTCCTCCTTCTTCATTTCATTCTCTATAAAACTAACCCTATTTTTTACCTGTCCCTTCCCCTGCTCCTTTAGGATGACCAGCTCTGGTTCTTCCACCAGGTTCAGCTGGACCATCTGCCTCTCCTCCTTCTTTATCTCATTCTCTATGCAATGAATCTTATTTTTTACATGTCCCATCCACTGGTTCTTCAGGATGACCTGCTCTGGATCTTCAACCAGGTTCAGTGGGGCCACCTGTTTCTCTACCCTTTTCACGACCTGGTCAGGTTTTTCCACTGGGTCCACCTGCTCCACTGGGTCCACCTGCTCCACTGGGTCCACCTGCTCTAACTTCTTCATCTCAATCTCACAAACCAGAACCACCTTGTTTACTGGTTTCCTACTCTGGTCCTTTACAACGACCTGTTCTGGTTCTGGGGCCACCTGCATCTCTACCTTCTCAGGTTTGTTTTTTCCCAGAACCACCTGCTTCTCCAACTTTGGTGTTTGGTCTGCCTGGTCCTCTAAAACCTTCTGCCCCACTCCTTGCCCCATCTCTTCACCCTTTACCTCATTTCCCTTCTCACCCTCCACGTCCTGCATCTCTACCTTCTTGCGTCTCTGCCACCATTTTCTCTTCTTTACTTTCTTCTCAGGTTTGTTTTTTCCCAGAACCACCTGCTGCTTCTCCATCTTTGGTGTTTGGTCTGCCTGGTCCTCTAAAACCTTCTGCCCCACTCCTTGCCCCATCTCTTCACCCTTTACCTCATTTCCCTTCTCACCCTCCACGTCCTGCATCTCTACCTTCTGGCGTCTCTGCCACCATTTTCTCTTCTTTACTTTCTTCTGAGGTTTATTTTTTCCCAGAACCCCCTGCTTCTCCATCTTTGGTGTTTGGTCTGCCTGCTCCTCTAAAACCTTCTGCCCCACTCCTTGCCCCATCTCTTCTCCCTTTACCCCGTTTCCCTTCTCACCCTCCACGTCCTGCATCTCTACCTTCTGGCGTCTCTGCCACCATTTTCTCTTCTTTACCTTCTTCTCCGGTTGGTTTACCCGCCTGTGCGGCTCGTCTTGGTCAGATGGAAGAGTCCAACAGGAGAACATGTTCATGCTGCTTACTGTCTCGGCGTCTCAGATCAAATGAGCACAAACACATGAAACGCAGCAACTTATACCAGAGGTGTGGAGTGTGGTGATGTCATCATGATGATGTCACAGTGTGTGCATGTAGCTGAGAGTGGTGCTGATCATCATCACTGCTGCTCTCAGCATCATTAACCTCTAGTGTAGAGTGGGACAGTGGTGACCTAGTGGGAGGAGCTTCGGGCTATAACCCAAAGGTTGAGGGTTCGAATCCCAGTTCTGCCTTTTAGCAAGACCTTTAACCCTGTTTGCTCCAGGGGCATAACAGCTGGAATACTGCACAGCTGTACATGTATACATGACAAACAAAGGCAATCTATTCTATTGCCACACACACACACACACACACACACACACACACACAAGGCATAACATTATGACCACTGACAGCTGAAGTGAATAACACTGATTATCTCTTCATCACAGCATCTGTTAGTTGGGGGGGGGGGGGGGGGGATATTAGGCAGCAAGTGAACATTTTATCCTCAAAGTTGATGTTAGAAGTTGAAAAATGGGCGAGCGTGAGGATCTGAGCAAGTTTGACGAGGGCCAAATTGTGATGGCTAGACGACCGGGTCAGAGCAACTCCAAAACTGCAGCTCTTGTGGGGTGTGTCCCAGTCTGCAGTGGTCAGTATCTATCAAAAGTGCTCCAAGGAGGGAACAGTGGTAAACCGGCATCAGGGTGATGAGCGGCCAAGACTCATTGATGGCCCGTGTGATCCGATCCAACAGACGAGCTCCTGTAGCTCAAACTGCTGAAGAAGTTCATGCTGGTTCTGATAGAAAGGAGTCAGAATACACAGAGCAGCACAGTTTGTTGCCACAGATCAGTCAGGGTGCCCATGCTGACCCCTGTCCACCACTGAAAGCACCAACAATGGGCATGTGCACATCAGAACTGGACCACGGAGCAATGGAAGAAGGTGGTCTGGTCTGATGAATCAGGTTTTTTTTTACATCACGTGGACGTCCAGGTGTGTGTGTGTGTCGCTTACCCGGGGAACACATGGCACCAGGATGCATTGTGGGAAGACGGCAAGCCGGCGGAGGCAGATGCTTTGGGCGACGTTCTGCTGGGAAACCTTGGGTCCTGCCATCCATGTGGATGTTACTTTGACACGTAGCTCCTACCTAAGCATTGTTGTAGACCATGTTCACCCTCTCATGGAGACGGTTCCCTGATATCTGTGGCCTCTTTCAGCACAAAACTAAAATGCTTCAGGAACGGTTTGAGGAGCAAAACAACCAGTTTGAGGTGTCGACCTGGTCTCCAAATTCCCCAGATCTCGATCCGATCAAGCATCTGTGGGACGTGCTGGACAAACAAGTCCGATCCATGGAGGCTCCACCATAACTAACAGGAGTTAAAGGAGCTGCTGCTGACATCGTGGTGCCAGGTGGTGTGGAGTCCATGCCTTGACGGGTCAGGGCTGTTTTGGCAGCAAAAGTGGGAGACCAACACAATATTAGGAAGGTGGTCATAATGTTATACCTGATCAGTGGATTATTATTACTATATTTGTATTAGCCCCAGTCCCTGCCACTGAGAAGCACCTTTATATACTGATGCTGCCACCACCATGTTTCACAGTAAGGATGATATTAGCCTCAATCGAGTACAAGCCAAGCTTTTTTATTTCTATTTTGTCACAATTAGCACAAATTCCAACAGACACACTGCTAAATCTTATGGAAACATGGGTGGAGGTATTTGTATATTTGTATATTTATGTCATTGGTATCGGAATGGGATGTCCATCAATCTGATGCTCGTCCACACCCTGTACAGTCCCAGATTTGGCAGTATTAATGACCCTGATCTCTCCGGTCCATCGATCAATTCAAGCTCAGTGCGTGTGGCTTTAAATCAGCAAGTTAGCATCAATTATATCAGTCATGGGTGAGACGGCGGCGCCTGATAGCCCAACGCGTTTTACGGCTGATGATAAAAGCTAAAGAGCCGAAAAGAAAACGTGCACCCTGACATGAAAAATGCGGCACGTCCGTCTCTCGTGCCCTTGAGGGGCATTTAGGATGGAGCTTGTTGATGGGGGGCAATAAATCAGGAGGCAAAATTGTAAAGGATCACTGCCGACCTCCAGAGATTGATGTGAGCGCCGGTGTATGTTTCATTTAACACAAACAAAATTATATAATGAGAATAATGTGAGGTGCCCTGCTGCCACTACCTACCTGATCAGCTGCCTCAGTAGAGAGGATTCTAATAATACATGAAACTCATAAGGCAGATTATTTAGTCACAGTTTTAGCTCAATAAGCTAACACAGTTAGCATCAGGATGTTCAAACTGATGGGCTGAGGCTGCACAACCCGCTAGCACGCTGGCAACGTCTCCCTCCATGTACCGAAAACAGTTAAACTGTCCCTGACGAGCCTGAATTTACAACCCCGAAATCAGTGCAGTAAAGAAGCCTTATGTTAACCATGTCCTGAAGCGGCGTCAACTTCTCTGGGCTCGGGGGCATCTAGGATGGACCGTCACACAGTGGAAACGTGTCTTGTGGTCAGATATATCAGCAATCCAGGTCTTTTTTGGAACAAATGGACGCCGTGTGCTCCGGACTAAAGACGGAAAGGATCCAGACTGTTATTAGCAACAAGTCCAAAAGCCAGGGTCTGTCATGGTATGGGGGTGTGTCAGTACCAGGGTCTGTCATGGTATGGGGTGTGTGTCAGTACCAGGGTCTGTCATGGTATGGGGGTGTGTCAGTACCAGGGTGTGTCATGGTATGGGGGTGTGTCAGTACCAGGGTCTGTCATGGTATGGGGGTGTGTCAGTACCAGGGTGTGTCATGGTATGGGGGTGTGTCAGTGCCAGGGTCTGTCATGGTATGAGGGTGTGTCAGTACCAGGGTCTGTCATGGTATGGGGGTGTGTCAGTACCAGGGTCTGTCATGGTATGGGGGTGTGTCAGTACCAGGGTGTGTCATGGTATGAGGGTGTGTCAGTACCAGGGTGTATCATGGTATGGGGGCGTGTCAGTACCAGGTTCTGTCATGGTATGGGGGCGTGTCAGTACCAGGGTCTGTCATGGTATGGGGGCGTGTCAGTACCAGGGTGTATCACGGGTGAGTTTTTCTGACATTTGTATTATTCATATCGATATCGGAATTATATCATATCGACTGAAATTAGGAGTTATATCGTGATATAAATTTTAGACATATCGTCCAGCCCTAATTACATTACTATAAAAATTCTTTTTTTATTAGTGTAGCCTTATTTATCAATAAAACATCTGATAAATCATACCACCTGGACTGTCTCACGGATATCAAGGTCAGCACAATCCTTAATATCTATTGTGGCTTCTTCTGGGGATTCACCAAAGAGCACATGCAGGATTGCTGGGCTTAATCCACCTAGGCATGGCCCACCATGTAGAAATGAATGACCCATCATTCGGCCAGCAACAACAAAGAAGTCACTCTCCAAAAGGAAATGGGAAGTGGAGGGAATCAAGTGGTCTTTTTCACCCTCAAAAAGAAGAGTTCCTCCTGGCACTTAACATAAAACAAAATTCTAAACACATAGGTAGTAATCTAAAGGACACTGATATTCTGCTTCCATACTAGGGCTGCACAATATTGGAAAAACTCACATTGCAATATACACTATACTGCCAAAAGTATTTGCTCGTCTGCCTTCGCACGCATATGAACTTGAGTGACTCCCATTCTTAATCCATAGGCATTAATATACAGGTGGTACGACTTTTGATTATTGCTTTTATTCTTTTTCAGCCTGGAATTTGCGTGAATCACATAACATGATAAACACGTACTGACAGATAAACAGTGATTTAAAATCAGAAATCATAAAAGCATCTGTGAAATAAATGGAGAAAATTTTTTTTTTTTACTTATCAAAACAAAAATCAAAACCATTCTGAAGTTTGGACATGGCTGTTGCAAAGAAATGACAAATCACACCATCACCAGTTGCTGGATCTCCTGAACAAACAAAATACCCTGTACAAACAGAGGTTAAATAATGGATTTAAAAAACAGTTTGGTGCAATCTATATTTTTGTGTTAGTAAGAAATTTACCCTTCAGTGTGCATGTCAAAGGAGAAGCCCACTCAACACGAGCCATTTTATAAAAAGAACGGATTGTCCTTTCCCTGTCCTCTGCACTGTCTCTGAGATCCATGGCAAAACTTAGTGGTTTTCCAGTTGCATGCTTATTTAAAATGTCTTCTTTGAATATCCTTGCTGCCTCTGTGGGATCTGGCTCTATTTTCCAATCTTAAACAGTTAAAAAATAAAGACTGAATTTATATTTAAGCTATATATGGATAAAAGAACAAATTACTAAAATAAATCATGTCATGTTTAAATTGAATATAACCGACCACCATCCTCCTCAATGGGATCCAGATCAATGATCTGAGGAGTAGGCACATGTCCCTGAGGTGTCACTCGGGCTGGGATATTTCCCTGATGTGGAACGGAGACGTCCGTGTTGCTGGCCCTTGCTGTCTGACTCTCCTGTGGTCTTGTCCACGTACTCACACATCTATCTTTATTTTTGGGGGAACTGGCACTTCCTGTGGCTACCTCCATTTGTACCTCAACACTGCTCTGCGATAGTCTTAGATAAAACAAAAGTTTCAACGTGGAAGAGGTCATATTAAAATACAACAGTTAAATTCAGTTCTAAAGAAGCAATATCCCAAACACCCACATGTTGGCCTTTAGAGAGTGTTTTTTAATCAAAAAAGCAATAATTACTCTTGTCAGTATTTTGCCCTGTCTCTAAAGTTTTGTTATACATTTTGCCCTACATGGTTAGTCCTACATTCACATGCACGGACTATCAAGCATGCCTTTTGGCTGGGGGTGGACTCACTATACCTCATGCCACATGTCCGATGTATGACAACACATGCAGTGTACTAACAGATGTGATGTTTTAGCTGTGTAGAGCAATACCTCATGCATTCATCACTATGAGCCTTGATTTGTGAAAAAGGGAATTCTTCTCCACATGTCACACATTTCTGAGGTGGTCGAGATATCTACAGAGGAGATCATGTAACAATTAAATACAAGAAATAATGACCTGATTTTCAGAAGGGAAGAGCAGTTTTAAAGAGAAACTTACAGGCTCCAGATTCAGGTTCCTCTGAAGTGGTCGAATGAAAATGGTAGCATGACCAATCTGGGTCTGTGGATCTTTCAGATGTCTGACATGGTAGCCCTCATTGGGACAGGGGATGAGGTTCAGTTTGCGACTTCGAGTTGTTCCAGAAATTTTGAGCAATTCAAATCCAAAGAGTTTTGGAAATGCAGCTAAAAGGAATTCTTTGAATTCATGTGGATTTGTCTGACTACCTAAAAAGACGACAGATAACAACATGCAAAAAAGTGTGATTTCTAAAGTTTCACTAAAACCTGAGTGTGCATGGTAACCGTGATGCCGTATGTAGCTTTAAACGTAAGACGTTTCTCCCCTAATCCTGCAGCAACAAGCCTCTGTTTGGCAAATCGACTGGGGACTAAATCCTCATTTTTGTCCTCAAGACAACAGAAGACATGAGTGTAAGAATTAAGTTGTGCGAGCACAGCAAGGCATCGCCGACTTGTTGACCTCCTCCCCCCATGTGTGTATGGCCCGAACAGTCTTGAAACCTCGGCTAAGTGAGGAGCAAAGGGTAGCATCAAACGTTAGACGATAAAGAAAAACTGCTAAACTAGATACATCACCAGCAATGGTGTATATTAGTCTAATATCTAATCACATATCTAATATTTTTTTTTTACAATTGTTTGGTTTAATTTTTTTCGTATTTAGCTAATGTGTAAATTCTACAGGGTTTATCACAGTCTGGCATTTAGCATCACAAACTGTTCACTGCAGAAACCTACCGTCCACTGGATGACTTGGTGTCATGGTATGTGACGGTGTAGCAGGCAAACTTGGCGTGTTTGTGGTACCCGGTGGTGCTGCACAAGAAATATTGAACACCACATTGTTAGCTAGTTCAGTTTATGTTAATACAGTAGCCGATATATCAGTAAGTGAATAGGCTGGTCACACTGATTATTTCATCTATCTGAGAAATATGAACTTACTGTTTTCAAGCTGGTCAGCTACATCCCGCAACAGGTCTGCCAGCGGCCTCCCACTCATAGCCATTGCATAGTCAATCGAAGGTTAACCTAGCTAGTGTTCATGTAACGCTAAGGTTGTTAGAAATCGGCTGCTTCTGCCTAGTTCGTCGACCTGACCAATCCTGCTGTAGAGTGAGGATAGGACCCGCCTACCTTATTAACATACAGACACAGAAATACAGAAATAAATAAATGTAGAAATACAGAAATAAATAAATGTAGAAATACAGAAATAAATAAATGTAGAAATAAATAAATAAATGTAGAAATACAAAAACAGCCCAAATAAAATCTGATATATGGAAATATAGAAATAGATTCAAGTCATTTATTTAAATATGACGAAAATGTATTTATTAGTTTATTTATTTTTTTATTGCATTATTTATTTGTGCATTTATTTATTTATATTTATGTCATTTTTCGTCCTCCATAATTTACAACTATAGTCAAGCCCTCTGGGTAATCTGTTCATGAGGAGGAACAACATCTTTGAAACATGGAGCAGGTTTGTGTTGAGCTAAAATCACACGGCTTAGTGAACAGTGGAGACGTGACTGTAAATCATGTTTAATGTTATTACATCACAATCATCAGAAAATCACTTGTTTTATTAGTGTAGCAGTGAAATCAGGACACGACCTCAGTACACTTCAGATTTATTACCTTCATCACATTAAAACACTTTTATTCATGATTTTAAATACAATTCTTCTCTTTAAACATCACATTTAGTGTAAGAGCTTCTTTATAAAGATCTAAAATACACTTTAATTTCACTAAGTTTTAAATTCACAGTAAATTACAGGCTGTGTTTGTTACAAATGTTCTTACTGAAGCGAAATATCATTAAAAATGATTTATTTACTTTTATTTATAACTGTTAATCTAATAGTAAAATGTTCAGATTTACTACAAATATCCATTAACCCCATGGCGGTCCAGCCTATTTTTGTGCATTTTTCGCCTGGCTTCTCATTCAGAAAGTTTATAAGATAACACAAAAATTATACTTTAGTGTTCTAGAAAACCCTTTAAAGTATCAGAAAAACACAGCCAAATGCCATGATTATATTTTACCCTGCTTAAATGATGATAAAAAAAATTAAAAAAATGCAGGCGCTTTTTAAATTTCTTTTGAAAATCCAAAGTTTCAGTGAGTATAAGTAGGACTGCAGGTCTGTATATCACCTAAACAACAAGGGTGTGCTCAAGGGTGCTCAAGGGTGTTTTCTAACATCATCTCACATTTTAGGCCTCTAACTCATTCTGATCTGGAGTTATTGAGGTTGGAACAATATGAGACCCCGCTACTCTCCAAATCTCTCCAAAGCTTTCCAACTCAGAATAAACAGATTATACTGCAGATAAAATGTGTAAAATGCATTATTTATACTTAATAAAGTGACTATTTATAACATATAGTTGTTTTTGAGGCTGTAAAACTTTTCCCTGCTCTGTGGGGGCAGCTGTAGCACTGTAAACATTCACTGTTGCGTCACCAAACTGATTCTTTTCTGACGGTTTTTTTTCTGGAGTCGATTCCTAGAGCTGTCTCATGTCTTCTGTATAGATTAATGAATCAGAGGGCTGTGAAATGACTCCAAGGAACCGTTTACGCAAAGAACACTGTGTGAATCAATGATTCATATGCTAATAAACCGTTTTTTAGACCAATCGCCACAAAAACAGGGCGGGTTCTGAGTTCTTACTCCAATCCAAAGCAAGATATGCTAATATTTTTGCATTTCTCCAATGAAAATAATTATTATATGGGGTCATGAATAACTGTCTCTACATTGGCAGTAGAGAATTTATAAAGTCAATAAAAAGCTTGTTTCTGAGAATATTTGTCCAAAACTGTGCTTAAAACACTCAGAAAACGTCCCTCCTACTGATTCTGCTCATTGGTTATCCCTCATGTCACGTTATAGCTAATCATTCTTTGCCCTTATTCAAGATGGCCACCGATTGTGTAAACATTTACAAAAAAGTGGATTTTATCTCGAATAAAACGGCTAATGGATATAAATGTGGACTCAGATTGAAGCTAAGAGAAACAGGTATGCGCTCATTTAGCTCTTATGCTATTGTTTGTTATAACTTTTTCGCATTGTTGTTGTTTACCGAGTGCTTGAATTATGCATGATGACATGATCATGATGATGCTTTATCAGATATGAAACTTTTCCGGGATATTTTTGATGCTGATGTATTTGAAGTAAAACAAACAGCAGAAATGTGATGGTGAAGTTGTGCTGGCTTGTTTGGTATAAATGTTGTCGGTATGAAAGTAAGTACCGCTGTATAATATTACAAAATATAAACACTGTACTTCTGGCAGAATATATCAGACCTACAATTGTTTTGTGTTTTTAAAAGAACTTATAAACAAAATAAGCTCAATGTTTACGTTGCTAAAAAGTAGAGATTTTAAGCGATCAGAAGGTACCTTGTTCACCAACAATGATATTTTGACGGTGTAACAGTATACAGAGAAACACAATAATATAAATTCCTAGCCCGTCGACGGGCTAAGGACCACCAAGGGATTTTAAGGACAAAGACTTAGCCACTATCTTAGGAAAATGGCCATCATATTGGTCACCCAGTCCAGGAACTAAAGTTGGTGAAAAGAGAAATGCAAGGCCCATGAGTAAAAGCATGCAGACCTCACCAGTAAAATAAAGGGATTGGAACACACACTCTCCAAGAGTTGAATCAAAAATGCTCTTCCAAACCAGGCAAGGGAAGCTACTTCTCAAAGGAGTGACCCAGTCCTGGTCTCTACCTCGCACAGAAAGGGCACCGATCAGGACAAACGCACACATAACATTTCCAAAATCTGAAGTTTTCTGGGAGTTATATTCCCACCGATTTATCGAAGGCTATGCTGAGTTGGCCATTGTATGATTTATTGAAAAAAGATGTTCCATTTATTTGGGGACAACCCCAAGTACAAGCCATGCAAGCTGTGATGGACAAGCTGTGCACAGCACCTTGTCTCATGTACCCTGATTATAACCAGGTTTTTTATCTGGAGGCTGGAATTTCAGAGTACTGATCTGCACCAACACCATAATCAGGACAAACAAGTAGTAGCATATGCCAGTAAAACCCTGACAGCTCCTAAATGCAAATACACAAACTGCAAAAAAGCATTACTGTGGGCTATCGGGCAGCACGGTGGCTAAGTGGGTAGCACTGTCGCCTCACAGCAAGAAGGTTCTGGGTTCGATACCCAGGTGGGGCGGTCCGGGTCCTTTCTGTGTGGAGTTTGCATGTTCTCCCCGTGCCTGTGTGGGTTTAGTCCGGGTTCTCCGGTTTCCTCCCACAGTTCAAAGACGTGCAAGTGAGGTGAACTGGAGATACAAAATTGTCCATGACAATTGATATAATCTTGTGTAATGAGCAGCTACCTCTCCTGTCATGAATGTAACCAAAGTGTAAAACATGACGTTTAAATCCTAATAAATGAACAAATGAACTGTGGGCTGTCAAACACTTTTCTCATTACAGTGGTGGCTAGAAAGTGATTGTAGAAACAACACCACTAACCAGTGACTTTCCTCAACTGCCAACTAACCAACTCCTACTATGTGAATATTAGCTTTACTTACTACTAAGCTGTATGGAAGGGCAATGGGTTCATGACTTAGCATAGGAAACTCTTTCAAGCGTAGACACGTACAATATGCTGGTATACTGGAAGAAAGTAACGGGACATTCCAAAATCCTTGGGTGAGAAAGGGATCTCAACACCTATGCTGATCATTGGGCTAAAGTGGGGGCTACTAAGAGCATCCTGTGGACATTCGACCATGCCTGCCTCCTGAATCACCCAGCTCATACTGTTTGGGCTGTTACATGGGCATGTGCATACTCTGCCAGCCACCCAGTTCCTAATACACTCTTAGTTGCCCCAGCTTTCTCGAATGTGGGCCTAGTCAAACTTAAAAAAAAAAAAAAAAAAAAAAGGGACAAGATTTCTTCACTTTGGAATTGGAACTGGCCACTATCACATATATAGGTGACCCCTATTGACTATGTTCTTAAAATTAAATAATAATAATAAAAAACTTAACACATATTTAAACATTTAGCAGAAGCATTTGTCAAAATAATGTTTAATGTGTAAGTTGTAATATTTGTCTTTATTTTTACAAGTTTTAATTTTTTTAATTGACCTGATCTATGTATAATCCAAGTGGGATCAAGTGCACGTGGCAGCAAATAAAGATGAAATATAAAAAAAACATAGTACAAAGTGTTATGACTTGTACCTGACTATCTAATGTTTTACATGTATACAGCTAGGTATGGCTTACAACTGATTATGGCTCTAAACCTAATAGTAAGAAGGCTGAGGCACTGAAAACAGGAGGGTGGACACCACCACTCTTTCACACAGGCAGAAGAGCTGGCACTGTTACAGAACAGTGGCAGGCCTAAAACCGATGGAATCCCTGAAGGAGGCTCATCAGAGCCAAACCCCCATGTTAAAGGCATGTTAATTACATTTAATTTATTGGTTTCTAGTGCATAAACTGTGGAATACTGAGAACAGCATTGACAGTCTGAACACTTTTTGATGCCATCTCTCCAGTGATTGGTGTTGTGGTTCAGCCAATTAAGCCTCCTGCACTTACTAACTGTAAGTGATCTTAATGTTGCTAGATCTTACCTGATGTGTATAAATACCTTCCTTTAAAACAAATCACTGTTGCAGGACGATGATGAAACAATCTCTGCTGCTTCAGAGTGGGATAATCCTGGGAGGCCTATGGAGGTACAGTATACTTTACATATGTTGAATATATCGACCATGGCATTTCATTTGATCAACTATGATAATGTGTGTGACTGTCCAGAATATGACTGTCATTAACCAATCAGATGAGGAACCATCCACCTCCAGAGCTTAGCTTGAAACAGTCAGAATATGTTTATGTCTCACCAAATAACTGAAATATTTAGAACACAAAACTATTTATTTGACCATAACATGGTATTTTTGTCTCTTTCTTTCAAGCTGGCTATAAAGCATTTATACAAGGTCCACCTGCGAGAGGCAATGTTTTACAATACCACTCATGCCACTATAATGTCACATGACCTATCTGGGGTGACCCTGAACCCTGGCACTGAAACCTTGCATTGAGGATCCCGATTGTCATTTCAACCCTTGCTCTTGTTATGTAGAGGGCCAGGTTGTAGCGTGACTGTGGTCCAGGCTCAGGGTAAGGGTATGGTGTCATTACATATGGCATGCAGGGATACCCTGTCTGTAAGGAGGAGGTCGTTGTGTTGTCCTGTAAGCACAATAGGGGGTGCAGTGATTTAACACTAGCTTGACTGAAAATCTGAGATTCTGAGGACAAACCCCTCCTTTTACACAACCATTAGTCCTCTTTTGTCATGCAAATGCTTGCAGATAACACACTATTCAACCCACCCCCAACGTTTATCCCAGCAAACCTGTGAGTTACCTTTTCCTAAGTAATTCCACTACAGGCAGGAAAGTCTCAATATGGTTAGATTACATGTGCCACAAAGGTGGTGGGAAACTAAGCCTTGTTATGGTCTGACCAAACTCTGAACTTTGAATTTGTGAACTTGAACTTGTGATATACAGGAGAAAAATGTACACAGGACAAAATGTAAAGGGTTCTGAACATGTTTATTTAGCACAGGATGCATTAGAGTTGATTTTTTGAAAACCCTGTTAATTTTTCCCATTGGAAATTAGACCCAGGTCTCCAAATATGGGCATAACGAGGACTACAGAATGATGCACGACTTCAGTGGTCTATTGATCTAAGAAAGCAATAAACTAAATAAGTAATTTCCTGTCACACTTGTTAGAGATCTCGGACTAACTACAGAATTTCTTTAATAATTTCTATATGAAATTGAGAAACCAAGGACACTAATTAGTGCATTTTTTCTAAGTAGAATTTTTCTGTTCTTGCTTGATACCAAATTTTAGCAGCTTAACAGTCACACACAGCACACACCCTCTATTTCTGCACTCTATTGTCTCCAAAGTCCCAATATGCGCCCCTGATTCACAGATTTAAATATTACAAATCTTTAATGAGTTTAGTCCAAAAATATATTTTTTTAACAATATTAGTTCTGCTGCATATGTATTACACAGAAAAGTGCCATACCTGTTTACACATGTTTGTATGCCACCTAATATAAGCTCAAAACAGCTCTGATTTGCGAATACATCAGCATTACAAGACATCTAATATATCAGTCTGTTATCTGTTAGCAGGACATTACTAGCAGGAACTTCTACCTCTGTATGTTGTGAAATCAATTGCCGTATGGTGCATTCCAGTACCATGTATTAAACAGAAAAGCAATGCACACATTGTTTGAGCCATAAAGGTGTGCGTATAAATTAATATCTACGCTGCACATGATGTCCCTGGTATCCCCTTGGCCATATACAGTGGGGTCAAAAAGTATTTAGTCAGCCACTGATTGTGCAAGTTCTCCTACTTAGAAAGATGAGAGAGGTCTGTAATTTTCATCATAGCTACACTTCAACTATGAGAGACAAAATGAGAAAAAAAATCCAGGAAATCACATTGTTGCATTTTTAAAGAATTTATTTGTAAATTATGGTGGAAAATAAGTATTTGGTCACCCACAAATAGATCTCTGGCTCTCACAGACCTGTAACTCAGGCCTGTCTGTAAAATTAGGACAGAGGGGGATGATGTGTGTGAGGTGTTTGTGTGTAGACAGGCTGTGGTTCATTACCATGATAATGGGTACTAAGTGGCTCACAACAGGGGAGCGGGGGAACGAGAGGCGAGAGTCCCTTGCGCAAAAAAGCGTAACCGTAGTCATCCTAGTGTTAAAACTGAAACAATCTAACATTACACTGAATGTGAACCACACTTTTAGCAAACACAGACTTACCATGATCAAATGTATTGTATAGTGCAGACTCGAGTTTGTAGATTAGCATCACATATGATCTTGATGGAGGAGAACAGTAAGTTTATGTAACATGTTTTATTTAAAAATGTGTCACTACCTGTATATTAATGCTGTGGAAGGATTTTCTGTTTATATAATCTCCTTCATTTTCTGCAGGTGGTTTAATTGGAATGTGAGTTTCATCCATGCAGCCAATGACTCTTGGAAATCCTAAAAAATTAAATGGTGAATTCACTTATTGTGTAAGTGTATCACTGACTGTGATGAAAAACTGTAACATTCATGGAGAAATTCATTGAGAAAGGATGTCTAATCTGGGTCTAATGTCTCGTTCCTGACGAAGAGCTCTGTGAATAATTTGTGCTTCAATATCCACTGGATCCTCGAGGAAAGGACACGCCATGTTTGCATGAAACAATTGTGTGTAACCCTGGTTTAGGGTTAAGTTAACCTGTCAGCGAGCAAGTTAGCTTCAGAGTTGAGTCCTTCTAAACTCAAGTCCTCTCAGTTTTAGAGCTTCTGTTGGTAATATGATCTGAATATTCTGTATTTTCTACACTTTGGTTAAAAGCAGAAACAAAGCTGAAGTATCATGAAGTGATTTAAAAACATGATCTTGGATGATCTGAAATCCATGACTGATGCTCTGCACGACCCACTCCACCCAATATTGAGTACCATTAATTTGATCCTGAACTACATCCTACAGCATCTGGAGCTCTCACATGTACACCTGTATTCTGTATGTGGACTTCAGCTTTGCTCTCTACACCATCATCCCTGAACGACTCTCAGATAAACTAATGCAGCTCAACGTGTCTCCATCTGTCCACCAATAGATTATTAACATCATAAGGGACTAAATGAGCAAGTAAATGTGTCTGTGATCTACACCAGCTTTACACCACTGTGACCCTGATCAGGATGAAGTGGTTGTTATTATGTTAATAATAATAAAGCTTGTATTTAGGAGAAGTAGTGAGTGAGTGAGGTGTTTCCTGTACAGAGTGAATGATTGTACTGTATCACATCCTCCCCCTCAGCACCTGCAGTCGGTCCCAGCTGCAGCAGTGCAGTTACTGTACACTTCCACTCACCCAGGTTTTTGTACCACCATATAACACTGTGTGAAGAAGCGGGTACTACCAGGATAGTGTAAACTCTGACAGTAATAATCTCCTGCATCTCCAGTCTCAATTCTACTGATGGTCAGAGTGAAGTCAGATCCAGATCCACTGCCACTGAAACGATCTGGAATACCTGATGCTCTGTTGCTAATCTTGTAGATCAGGAGTTTAGGAGCTTCTCCAGGTTTCTGCTGATACCAGTTTAAATACTGACCGTTGCTATCAGAGTAAACAGCAGGGCTGGTTTTACAGTTGATGGTGACTGAAGCTCCTGGATCAACATGTTTTACTGCAGGACTCTGAGTCACAGTCACCTGACCTCTGGATCCTGAAAACAATAAGAAGAATAAAGACGTTCACTACATGAAGAACCATGTGGAGTTTGAGGTTCATCTAGTGGATCTTCTCCACATGGCAGAGCCTCCTCACCAGTAGAACATAAAGCATCATGTTACCTTGAGTGCAGAGAGCCAGTGTGCAGATGAAGATGGAGATGAAGATCATGGTTGATGTGGGTGAAGATGCTGGTCAGCAGCTCTCAGTCATGAAGTGTTAAACTCACAGAGCTTTAAACACTGACAGAGCACTGAAGCATGTAGTGTGTGTGTGTGTGTGTGTGTGTGTGTGTGTGTGTGTGTGTGTGTGTGTGTGTGTGTGTGTGTGTGTGTGTGTGTGTGTGTGGAATCACTGGAGTGGAACAGTGTGAATGTGTCACTCAGAGATGCAATACTGCCACCTTATGGTGAAAGAACAATCAGCTGGTACATATGGAAGTATCTCCTGTACTGTCTCTTATTCTCCCTTTATTTACTATAGTAATTGTGACCTGCACTCATGTACTCAGTATTTAGGAGGGGTGTCCACATCATTTAAAATACTCCATATTATCTAAATAAAGACAGATGATAGTTTTATATAAAAGTTGTAATAAATGATCAGAAAGAGTTACAAGGTTTAGCTGAACTGAGCTGGAACTGAGATGCTGGTCTGTGGAACAAACAGACCATTTTAACCATCAACAGCAGAAACTGGAACCAGTCAGTATTTCATCTTAAATATTCTGTAGAATCCTCATGATCATCTGATCATCAGCTATCATTTTATATTGGTGAGAACTGGTTATGTTTAAAATCACATCAAATGATGATCAGCTTTTATTTTCAGAGTACAGAGAGTGTAGATGAAGATCCTCCTCCTCCTCCTCATATCCACTATTAGGTGAATCTACCATATGTTCACATTGTAGGTATACTGTTACTGACTGTAGCTCATCTGTAATTCTGCACAGTGTTACGTGTTCAGTGATTTATGGGGTAGAAAGGAATCGATTCAATCATGAAACGACCAATCAGGAGATTTGATCTAAGTGATGAATCGTTCTCAGCACATTTTATTGTTTGTATGAACTGATACTTGAATTGATCAGACCAAACACTATATGACCAAAAGTATGTGGACACCCCTCCTAATTATTAGGTTCATGTGTTTCAGCCACACTCATTGCAAACAGGTGTATAAAACCAGTTACATAAATGATATGGTTATAGCTTTGTGGCAACAGGTTAGGGAAGGCCCCTTCGTGTTTGAGCATGACTATGTCCCTGTGCACAAAGCAAGGTCCATAAAGACGTGATATGACGAGAAACTCTAGTGTCCTGATCTAAACCCTATTGAACATCTTTGGATTGAATTGAAACATCAGTTGTGAGGCAGGTTTTCATGTCCAGCATCAGAACCTGACGTCTTGTGGAAAACTTTCAGAAGAGTGAAGGCTGTTAGAACTACAAACTAAGGGTTTTTTTGGAAACATGGATTTGGACTGGGATGTCCAACAAGCACGTGCTCAGGTGTCCACATACTTTTGGCCCTTTAGTGTAGTTTACATTCACTTTAATCACATCTATCTGAATGTACATAACATGTCATGATGGTTTCATTCATATCATCTCTTCTAGCACTGCTGCTTCATCTCAAACCTTCATTCTACTAGTGAGATGTTCCATGTGCTGATGAGAATCCCTGTTCCACAGTGAGGAGAACACCACAAAGAGAGGAACATGCTCAGTACTGTAGTGCTTTGTAGATGATGATGTTCAGTGGAGTGCAGCTTTATCAGCTCTGCAGATGTTCTCAGATCAGTGTGTGTTTCAGAGAACTTCCTCTACAGCTGAGGGAGGTTTTTGTACCAGTAAATAACACTGTGTGAGTGGAAAGCTGTTATACTGCTGACAGTAATAATCTCCTGCATCTTCAGCCTGGACTCCAGTGATTTTTAGAGTAAATTCTGTACCAGAGTAACTTCCACTAAAATGTCCAGGAATCCCAGACTGACGACTAGATGCAGAATAGATCAGGAGGTTAGGAGCTTCTCCAGGTTTCTGCTGGTACCAGGCGAGGTTGCTGCCTATGTATTGACTGGCTCTGCAGTTGATGGTAACAGTTTGTCCTGGAGAAACCGAGTGAGATCCTGGAGTCTGAGTCATGATGATTTCTCCAAACGACTCTAAAGAGAAGAAGAGAGAAAAGTTGAAGGTGATAAAGAGACGGTGATGGTGAGCGCTGATGTTGGAGGACTGATATGAAGATAGTAAATAAACAGTGAATCTCACGTTGAGTGAGGAGGCCGAGTGTATTCAGCAGTAGAATCAGAACCTTCATCATTGTGCTGCGTCTCAGTGACTCTGAAAGTCCTGAACCCAGTCTGATCAGAACTACAGCTCTTATAGTGTGTGTGTGTGTGTGTGTGTGTGTGTGTGTAGGTGTGTGTGTGTGTGTGTGTGTGTGTGTGTGTGTGTGTGGAATCACTGGAGTGGAACAGAGGTTTTTGTACGACGGCTTCATTGGAATGTATCACTGTGCTACACTTTTGGTGGAGGAACCAAACTCAGCGTCAGTAAGTAGTTTTATTTCTTCTACATTAAAAACATTTTTATTTTTAATATCATTTATTAATCTTCATATAAACAAATGGAAAAAATAAGTATTAATAACAATAAATAAACAGTAACTGAATATTTAACCTTCAATAAATACTGTGGTACCTTGTAACTCGACGCCCCCTAAACTTGAAATCTTTGAAACTTGACGCCCTTCATGGAGAAATTTGTACCTTTAAACTCGACTTTTAGCTTAAACTCGAACTGTGTGGGACTGTCGCTTTGTTCACATTAATGCTGTCCGTGATCATGATAACGCTTTGCTATCATTGCAAAAGGAAAGTGCACAATAAACAGCAGCACCGCGACCCAGATCAACCACAGAGCATCATAAAATCATAACCGCTGCTTACCTGAGCTTCTCTTCTTCAAATTGAGACCAAATCTACATCAGTGTGTTGTTACATCAGAGATTTAATCCACTTGTTTTTTTTTGGAGACTTTTGGAGACCAACATGGACTCTTTTTACTTCTATAACTCCAGATCAGAATTAGTTAGAAGCTAAAAATGTAATATGGTGATTGTAAACAACATTTGCTACAGGAATAAATTGTTGGTAATGGAATATAATATTATAATATTATTTTTAATATATATAATAAAATATTCACATAATGAAATATATGCAGTTCCACAGAACCATGAAACACATTAACAGGTTTCACAAACATCCTTATGGGAAAAATACCTTGAAACTCAGTGCCACGCCCAGAACCAAATGACCTTAATTTAAGATACCACAGTATATTCAATTACTAAATATTCAACCATTACTAAATACTTACAGTTTCTGAATATAAAAGATTGAATAAATGTGCAGGTGTTTTTGATGGTAAATATAAAGCTGGTCTCTGGTTGATGAAGTTTGGTGTAAACTGGTACGAGTGACTGGTGCTGATGTAAAATCCAGACGAATGCTGCTGTGTGTTTGTGCTAAACAATGAATATTTCTGTAATCAGCTACATCTGGATGTGCTGCAGTCAGTTGTGTTGAATGCTAAAGTAATAAGAGTTGATACTGAATATGTGCTAACAGAAGCTTGCAGATGTTTCTACTGAACTGCAGTGATGTGAGAACAGTGTGCAGCAGCACTGCATTGATGATTGAACACAGATGAAGGTTTCCAGTCTGGATGCTTAATAAGCAGTAAGGAGGAAATGATGTGGAAACGTTTCTAAATGGGACTTTTTGTTCTGTTTCTCCTGTACAGCCGGTCCCACGGTGAAGCCGTCCGTGTCTCTGCTCCCTCCCTCCTCTCTGCAGCTGTCTGAGGGATCGGCCTCGCTGCTCTGCCTGCTGTCTGGTTACTCTCCACAGGGGGCGCTGGTGACCTGGACAGTGGACGGCAGAGTGCTGGAGGACGGGGTGGTGACCGGAGCAGAAGAACTGAAAGGGGGCAGCTGGAGGCGTGGCAGCACCCTGACCCTCAGCAAAGCACAGTGGGAAAAGGGGGAGGAGTTTGGCTGTAAGGTCTCTCACGCTGGCGTCGATCATCCCGTCGTATTCAGAAAGAACCAGTGTGAAGGCTAGCAGCTCCCAGATAGAACTGAACATGGAGACACTTCCACATGCTTCTACAATGGAGTTTCAGTTCTACACAATGCTGCATTTCTGTCTTTCCTCTGTTCAGTGTCCTGTTGCTCTTCCTGTAGTTTTGCTGTGCTGAAATAAAGCTTGATTTTGGACATTGTCTGGTCTTTTCTTCTAGTTCATCATCATGATGAGTGTTAGGAGAGAAGATCTTTAGCTGGAGATTCAGTGCTGTGTGTTGTGCTTCAGTGAGTTTGGATGAAGGAAGTTGAACATCTGGTGAAAGTGCTGCTCTATTCTGGGAGAAAGCAGATCACTCAGCCGTCTTCATGCAAATCTCACTTTCACCCCCATGTTCTCTCACTTTAGCTTCTACTCATTAAAATTAGCAGATTTTGGTTGGTTGCTTTTGCTTCATAAATTTAGTGCTGCACCCCTCTAGAATTGTGATTTTCATATATGGCATCCAAACTTACATCATTTCTGCATTTAATGAATGAAGAGTTTTGTGCAACCATTAAAGCACCAGGCCGTTATCACATACTAAACTTACGCTGACAAACAATATAAAATACAAGGGACTGATCTCCAAAGTGCTCTCTAGCTTCAGCACAATAACTTTTGAGTCTTTCCCAAAGGTGAATACTGAGCCTAGTGCCACCTTAACGGAGTCTCTAAATGATGATACAACAGTTTATATCAGATCGTTGAGTCTCTCCCATGTGGGTTAAAGCACCCTTTAGTCACTGATAGGTTTTTTTTAATGTAAAATTGCCCTTTTAAATTTGGAAATACATTCTCACTAACCCTGATGCAAGACCCATGCTAATTAAAGCAGAGTTATAAACCTCCCAACATCAGCGATTAAGGGCAGAGGAAGAGTTGTGGGACAACTAGCAATCACACAAAAGAAACCCACCGATTTCCTGGAAGAACCGCATTACTCATCGAATGTAGGGCAAAGGCAACTGACCGGTTGGGAGAATGCTCTTTGAGACAATGAGAAACAGGATTCAGCTCCTAGAGGCTCTCAAAATGACGCTGTTTTGCGTCCCCTCCTGACCTCAGTTGATCCTGAACGTTCCCATCCCACTCGGATCAACAGGGTACAAGAGTCACCCCAACAGTATTACACTTGCTTTCATCAGGCATATTTTGGTTCAAGGAATTAACCATGGTTGGAGGAAGATTTTAATTTCAAATCATTGTTCATCCAAAACTTTCATCTCACCACTAGTCCGTACCTAAGCATATCTGCCTGTCTGTGCACGTTAATCAGCAGGGAATTGTGGGATTTGGCTCTGAAAGGGCATCAGCAAGCTTCAGGCAAAAGGGCGGAACCTCGTAGTGTGTTGAGTCTGGGCCTATGGGTCACCAAACTCTTGTATATTTACATGTTTTTACTGGGTTCCACTATACACTATTTTAACATGATCACAGGGTGTGGTGTACATAATTTTATTAAAACACGAAATTTATATAAACTGGTTTGCAGTGATATGGATTATTTCTCTTAGCAAACCTAAAGACAATTTAATAATACAAACAATAATCCGAACCTCTACAAAGCACCCCAGAACCAACAGAAAAACTGGAGAGTGGCAGATAACAATAACACATCCGGTAGTTTTCTTAGGAGACTCAAATTTGGTGAGAATCCCACACTATAAACAAACCAACATCCAGATAGACAGTTTCCCAGGGGCAAATTTCCTACATTGGAAAGTTCTGCAGGAGCTGGTCGCTAAAAGGTAATTTTGTCTCTAGGAATCAACAACAAGGAACAACATTTTGAAAAAACTGCCAAAAAAAAAACAATTACAGGAACTGTGGAGAGCTGCGGATTTCACATTGCCCAATGCAGCCATATACACACCACTCAGTTTTCAGATTTATTACCTGAAAGAGATCAAAATGAATCTGAAACTCTTAAATAACTATATTTGGAATCATGGTAATACCTTACAGGAGCAGAGTCCCCTTAGGTTCAAGGTAGCCCCTGGTGACCCTGTACATTGGACCATCATACCAACCCTGCACACCGATCTGCAACTGCATCAACAACCATGTTCGCTCAGTATCCAGCCATACTCACACTGGCATAACCCTAAAATCCATGGCCCTAGACCAACTCACAATTGTCCACAGTTGTCCACCTGGTCCATGTGTCTAAACATGAGACAAGTCCTCTTCTACTTGGTAAGGACCTCCTCAACAGAATGGCTAAAGTTTAGGGCACAGGTTCGTGAGCCGCTTCCACTTTTAAGAACTAGGCACTCGGAACCCCTGTGTCATGTATTCCTGGCTATTGTTTGAACTCCTCAAGGACCCCTTTGCACACCAGTTATAGTCGCAGATGATGAAGAAACAGAGTCTCTCAACACCCCAAATAACCCATGTGGAGGTTCCGGCAAAAACTAAGGATGTGTCTGTAAATCTGACCATCAGGCCAGGCCAGTGACTTAACCACTCCTTCCATGAATCACCCACCTCCTTTAGTTTAGGAGTCACGTAGCTACTGGAATTGCGGGCTAGATCAGCTTACCAGCTGCTGGTCTGTAATTACATCTCAGAGGACAAAATGATACCTAAAGTGGCTGCTCTGGGTCGGCTTATCAGCACAAAGTTTCATGACTTTGAGGTCCGAGTCCCAATTACAGGACCTATCCCACCACCACTGCTCCTCAACCAACCTGAGTCAAAAGTAGCATACAGATGACAATGCAAGCGGTAAATGTCCCCACTATAGACTCTGTACCCAAAACACCCTCGACCTATACTCGGGTGAACCCAACAGGGGGGGTCTGCAAAGACATTTTCTGAGCTGGAATATAAACCATATCCCGAATTCATGGCCCAGGTCGAGCAAGTGCTATGATAAAAGACGTTTGCAGTCCTCAGAACACAGTGAAAGATGCATTGTGGACTTGCAACAACTGAATTACATCTGGAAGCTAACAAACGATAAATGGAGTAGAATCTTTGAGAATTTTTGGACTGAAATGGGCACAGCTGCAGGGTAACCCAGCTAACATATAACGGCTGCAGTCAGACAGCATGATGCGTTACCACGGGACCCACTTAATGCAAAAAAAAAAAAAAGGTTTTGCTGCTGGAAATATGCCTAATATAAATTTATAGTGCATAATGGTAGGAGATATGATTCCTACTTCTTGTTAAATTATCTTAAAGAAGGATTGATGGCAAGCAGCGTAGCTCAAGGAGGCGAAATTGTATCTTTTGATGATGAAGAGTTCAATCAAACTTTCATAGATAGTTTCTCATTCTTACCAATAAAGCTTAGTTTCATTCAATGAGATTTGAAAATGTGGAAAAATTTATATTTTCCTAATTTCTTTAATGCACTCACAACTCAGGATGGCGGTACTCATCTGTGTACCGCTAAGTTTTACTGTTGAAACCATGATGTCCAAAGAAAGGGATGAGTTTTACAATATAGACTGAGGTCTATATTGTAAAATGGAGACTGAGGTCTTTTGGAGTGTGCCGACCACTGCTTAGATCCTTTTATGACACTGTGGTAGCATCAGCCATCTTCTACGGAGTGGTGTGCTGGGGGGGTGCAATATCAGAGAGAGACAGAAAAAGACTGAACAAGCTGATCAAGAAAGCGAGCTCTGTCTTGAACTGTCCTCTCCAACCTGTAGAGGAGGTGGGAGAAAGGAGGATGATAGCCAAGCTGTCATCCATCCTGGACATCACCACACATCCACTACATGAGTCTGTAGGAGAACTAACAAGCTCCTTCAGTACCAGACTCCTCCACCCCCTGTGTAAGAAGGAGCGCTACCGCAGGTCCTTTATTCCTGCAGCCATCAGGGCTTACAGCAGTAATAATATATAATAATATCACTCATTCCTTATCTTTCATGTTGGGTGTAATAACAAGTGCAATATGTAACCTATTTACAATAAGTGCAATAACTTAATATATTTTGCATATTTTTAATGTATATATTATTTTTTAAATATTTTATAGAGTAAATAACTACACACTATGTGTGCAATATTTTCTACTTAGTTTATTTCTTTCTGTTTTTCCTGTCTTCATTCTGCTGTAACAAGTTAATTTCCCTAAGGGGATCAATAAAGTCTTATCTTATCTTATCTTATCTTATCTTACAAATGGTATGAAACTGTGGCCTGTGAAGTATTTGATTTTGAAAAGGACCATGGGATTTGAAATAGCCTTACAAGGCACTTAACAAAGGTGAAGAGCAGTAGATGGATATTATGAAGATGGTCATGTAAAGTTTGAGTTTTTTGGATGTTTTCATCACGGCTGTGCTTCCCTTCCAATAGAGATCACCCACCTTGTACCCATTTGAATACCTTTGTGGGTGGCTTGTTAGGTCTACAGGGGTGTTTGCATCCTTTTTCTAAGGGTGTCTGTGATTACCATCCTCACTATACATGGCGTATTGATATTGACAAATACCAGTGTAATGATATTGATACTTTAGTTTTAGTTTCTCTTCTGTATGCACTGCTGAGGTTTTATTAAAGAGGCGACCTGGCTGTCTGTGTCTGTAAGTGCTGCTCCAGTCACAGCGCAGAGCAGGCACAGTTTGTTCCTCCTCCCCCTCCTGTATTTTGATGTTGTACCATCACGTGACTCAGCGGCGCCAGGCAAACAATCAAGCAGGCTGAGCAGCAAAAAGACGGAGCAGAAGAATGGAGAGGAAGAAGAGTGTTTTACACGTGGAAGAGATTGTCTGAGCAAAAGGAACCAGTTGCCACAGTCCTCTGTCTCCTTGGAAAGAGCTCATGTTGTTTAAGTGAAAAAGAATGGTCAGTCCTTAGTCTCTCCATCGATGCACCTAGACCATTTGAGAAAGCAATCAGGGAGACATCAACTGAAAAGCATGTTTCAATTTCAAAGGTGATTCCCCCCATGTTACTGCTTCTCAGAACCATTGAAACTTCTGAGCGCCAAGGTAGCAAGCTAGCTGCTGAGCTGTCAGTGCAATGTCACAGTCGTTTTGGGGCTATTCAAATGGTTTATGGTTTTGCTGTTAGCACCTTCCTGAACATTATAAATTTAAAAACCTGGGATTCCATGACTTTGCAAAGGTTGAGCCTGTAAAATCTCGACTTGTCACCGAAATGCAAACAGTGAGTCAGACCTCAGCATCTTCATCATCTGTATTAAGATTAAGCTCTGCCACCAGCTCTGCCCCAACTCTTACAACTCCTCCAACCTCGTCTGCAGGAGCTGCTGCATCCCCACCTGTAGCAAAAGGTGGGATATGGACAGAATTTGACGCTCAAGTCCTTGCATCTCAGCAGCATCAGACAACTGGCACTGATGCCCTAACTGAAATGTGCAGGTACTCAGAAGAGAGGCCAATTCCTCAGGATCCACTACTTTGGTGGGAAAACAATGCACCAACATTCCCCTCTCTAAGCAAACTTGCCAAGAACCAACTGGGAGTGGTGGCAACATCCGTGCCAGCCGAGAGGATTTTTTTTAAAGGCAGGACAGTTACAGGCGATGTGCAATAAAAGCAAAAAATTTGAACATGATACTCTTCCTGAACAAAAACCTCTAACCAAAACCTTTGTTCTGCACATGAAACTCAAGGCTTTGGGGGTTGTTCAGTTATTTTATACTTTATTTAATTTTTCTATTGTAGTTTCTGAACACACTACCTAAAGAAAGAAATTAATTTCATTTGTTCTCAAGTGATAATTTTGTGCACTTTATTTATTTAGGAAAAGATCCAGACATGACAATGTAAGGGGAACAATTGTTTTGTTACTGTTTTATTGTTTCTGAACAAAAACATTTATTATGATAATAAAGTATTTTCTATTTAACTTAAACTTTGCCCAAATTCTGTCCTGAATTTTAACTAGATAGATAGATAGATAGATAGATAGATAGATAGATAGATAGATAGATAGATAGATAGATAGATAGATAGATAGATAGATAGATAACTTTATTAATCCCAGAGGGAAAGTCAGTTATTACAGCAGCTCCAGTACAGTAAAGCCAAATGTATTAAAGTACAGAGAATAAAAGTACAAAAGTATAAAAGTACAAGAATTAAAGTACACAAGTAATGTTGTACACACTATGTAACTGAATAAATAGAATAAAAATAGTAGTATAAAAGTATCCTGGCATTAAATATTCAGATGAGATATGTAATTTGATATACTAAGATGCAGTAGTGTTAAATAACAACAGATATGTAGTATAGTCTTTATGAACAGAATGCTAGAACCTGCTCTATGGGTCTGTCCTGAAAGTGTTTTAGTGTTCGATTATGTCCCGAACTAGTGAATTGTTGTACAGCGAGATCGCTGCTGGTATAAATGATCTCCTGTACCGTTCCTTGTTACAGCGGAGCTGGATGAGTCTGTTGCTGAAGGTGCTCCGCTGTCTGACTAACAGGTCATGAAGGGGGTGTGATGGGTTGTCAAGTATGGTAGTGAGTTTATTCAGTGACCTCCTTCCAACCACCAACTCGAAACTGTCCAGTGAGCCGCCCAAAACTGAGCCAGCCTTCCTGATCAGTTTGTTGAGTTTCTTTACATCCCCTGCTCTGAAACTGCTTCCCCAACACACAGCAGCAAAGAACAAAGCCCCCGCAACAACAGACTGATAAAAGATGGTCAACATTTTGTTGCACACATTTAAAGATCTGAGCTTTCTCAGAAAGTAGAGTCTGCTCATCCCCTTCCTGTACACTGCCTCCGTGTTAGCCCTCCAATCCAGTCTGTTGTCAAGCCAGACACCCAAGTACTTGTACGTGTCCACCAGTTCCACATTTTGACCCATGATGGTGACAGGTCCACTTGTGGTCCTGTTCCTCCTGAAGTCCACAGACATCTCCTTGGTTTTGGACACATTTAGGAGCAGATGGTTCCTCCCGCACCACTCCACAAAGCTGCTCACTAGGTCTCTGTACTCATCCTCCTGTCCATCCCTGATACACCCAACCACCGCACAGTCATCAGAAAATTTCTGAAGGTGGCAGAGGTCTGACTTGTACTGGAAGTCGGTTGTGTACAAGGTGAAAAGGAAAGGGGAAAGCACAGTTCCCTGTGGTGCTCCAATGTTGCTGATGAGGCGCTCAGACTGGCAAGTTCAGAGCTGTATATACTGGGGCCTTTCAGTCAAGTAGTCCAAGACCCAGGTGATCACGGTTTTGTCCACTCGCATGTTCTTCATCTTTTCCCCCAGTATGCAAGGTTGAATTGTGTTGAAAGCGCTTGAGAAGTCAAAGAAAGTGATTTTCACTGTGGTGTTGCTCTGGTCCAAGTGTAAGTGAGCCCTCTGCAGTAAGTAACTCACAGCATCGTCCACGCCTACCTGCTGTTGGTAAGCAAACTGCAGGGGGTCCAGGAAGGGGCTGACCTGAGACCTCAGGTATGACAGCACAAGTCTTTCTAGGACCTTCATAATGTGGGATGTAAGGGCCACTGGTCTGTAGTCATTAAGTGATGAGGAATAGGACTTCTTTGGAACAGGGACCAGTTGTATTTAGGAGAAGTAGTGAGTGAGTGAGGTGTTTCCTGTACAAAGTGAATGATTGTACTGTATCACATCCTGTATCACGCAGTCAGTCCCAGCTGCAGCAGTGCAGTTACTGTACACTTCCACTCATCCAGGTTTTTGTACCACCATATAACACTGTGTGATGACAGCATCACTACCACTGCTGTAGTAACTCTTACAGTAATAATCTCCTGCATCTCCAGGCTCAATTCTACTGATGGTCAGAGTAAAGTCAGATCCAGATGCACTGCCACTAAAACGATCTGGAATACCTGATGCTCTGTTGCTAATCCTGTAGATCAGGAGTTTAGGAGCTTCTCCAGGTTTCTGCTGATACCAGGCTAAATAACCATTATCATGACCGGCAAGACTGGCTTTACAGTTGATGGTGACTGAAGCTCCTGAATCAACATGTTTTACTGCAGGACTCTGAGTCACAGTCGCCTGACCTCTGGATCCTGAAAACAATAAGAAGAATAAAGCGTTCACTACATGAAGAACCATGTGGAGTTTGAAGATCATCTAGTGGATCTTCTCCACATGGCAGAGCCTCCTCACCAGTAGAACATAAAGCATCATGTTACCTTGAGTGCAGAGAGCCAGTGTGCAGATGAAGATCGAGATGAAGGTCATGGTTGATGTGGGTGAAGATGCTGGTCAGCAGCTCTCAGTCATGAAGTGTTAAACTCACAGAGCTTTAAACACTGACAGAGCACTGAAGCATGTGGTGTGTTAGATTATTGTAATGCTCTTCTAACTGGATGTTCTGGTAGATCCATAAACAAACTCCAGTTAGTTCAAAATGCAGCAGCTCGAGTGCTAACTAGAACTAAAAAATTTGATCATATTACTCCTGTTCTATCATCTCTACACTGGCTGCCAGTTAAATTCCGCATTGATTACAAAATACTTTTACTAACCTATAAAGCGCTACATGGTCTGTACCACAGTATCTGAGTGAACTTATTAATCACTACAACCCAGCGCGTCCACTTCGTTCACAAGATGCAGGGTTACTTATAGTTCCTAAAATTAAAAAGACCACAGCTGGTGGAAGAGCATTTTCTTACAAAGCTCCACAACTTTGGAATAATCTTCCTGCCTCTGTTCGGGATTCGGACACAGTCTCAATGTTTAAGTCTAGACTGAAAACATATTTATTTTCTCAGGCTTTTGATTAGTATAGACAAAGGCGCAGAGCTTGGGGGTTCTTGGTGATAGAAACTTGTGGTGATCAGGGATGTTGGGTTGCTGTCGTTCTGCCTCTCTTATCCGATCACTCAGGTTTGATGACGGTGTGGAGATGGGCGCTGATGTCCTATGAAAGCCTTCATGACCTTGTTACCTGCTCGCTCTCCCTTTTAGTTATGCTGTAATAATTAGGGCTGCCGGAGTCTAAAACTCTCTGTAAAACTGTTTTACTCAACTAGCATTGTACATTATTAACTACATTCTCTGTTGTTTTACTCCAAAGGCATTCTGATGGAAACCTGTTTACCCGCCGAGGTTAAGGATTAAAGTCGAGACTGCCGTGACAACACTGCTGCTCGTGCCGGATGTGACGGGTCGGGAATAATTGCACCAAGAATGACAAGAAATCACTACAGACTTTATTGAAGACTAGAGCGAAGAACAACTCTATTATTATTTATCCATTTATTACCAGTTATCACTTTTAGATCATTTAATTCTGTGTTTGTATGCTCTGTGTAAATCGTGTATTTATTTAAAGTATCCTCCAGACCACCCAAGAAGGATGGGCCCTGCTGAGTCTGGTTCCTCTCAAGGTTTCTTCCTGTAATTTTCAGGAAGTTTTTCCTTGCCACAGTCGCCCTCGGCTTGCTCAACAGGGGTTTTTGTATCTGTTGGTCCTGGATTTTGTAAAGTTGCTTTGAGACAATGTCTGTTGTAAAAAGCGCTATATAAATAAAGTTGACTTGACTTGACTTGTGTGTGTGTGTGTGTGTGTGTGTGTGTGTGTGTGTGTGTGTGTGTGTGTGTGTGTGTGTGTGTGTAGAATCACTGGAGTGGAACAGAGGTTTTTGTACGACGGCTTCATTGGAATGTATCACTGTGCTACACTTTTGGTGGAGGAACCAAACTCAGCGTCAGTAAGTAGTTTTATTTCTTCTACATTAAAAACATTTTTATTTTTAATATCATTTATTAATCTTCATATAAATGTAGTGCCCCAATCCCCCTAAGGTGAAAGCTTAGGTCTATGTCAAGGAAATAAGGATGGGGCCCTGGGTCCTGTGAACAATGTAAAGTTCTTACTTAGTCTTAGTGTTTTCTAAATGATTTTCCTAGACAACCAACAGTACTCAATAAGTGAAATAAACCAACAAATATACTTAAATAACACACTATTTACACACTACATACTTATTTAACCCTGTTACTTTAAATAAACAAATAAATTAAATATACCTTACTTATAAATTATACAGTGTAATACACTGAAACACTCAAAAGTTATTACTTAAATAAGGTAAATAAAATATACAGTCCCCACTTTAGGTACTATATGACTAGCATGCATGCATCATATTAATGCCGGCAGCCAAATAAAGGTTTAACCTGTTGCAGGCCTGTTCCGTATAAAAGAATGCCACAATTCTTTACCTGTCTCAGGTGAATGAAACTTTACTCACGCCAGATTGGCCAACCTGCAGAACGATGCTCGGAGGAACGAAACTCCCAAGGATAAAAGTTCCACTATCAGGCGTTGGTGAAAACAAGGGTGTAACAGTCCTCATGCGGCCGTGAAAACAGTCCCTCAGTCTCAGGTACAAAGAACCGGATACTGACGAAAGTCCAACGGTTATAACCGTCTTCAATCGGCTGTACTATTACACACTAGCTCACTAATTGAAAAGCTAGGATACTCTAGGACATACAGTATATTGGCATTACTGACATTACAACACAGGATCATAGATTTAAGTCCGCTCTGATTGACCAAAGTGACAATGAGGAGATTATTACTAAAATGACTCAGTTTTACAATAGCAATACCGGTGCCAGGAAATCTACTCCAACAGCAGCCATCAGTAGTAAACCTTCCTATCAGAATACAGCCAGAAAAAAAACATGTCATAGAAGAATGAAGGCCGGGTAGCTAGAAAGGTTAAGTAGAGACCACCACCCTATAATCCTAATGCAACCATAGTTTGCTATTCATGTGATAAAGAGGGAAATGTTGCCAGAGAATGTAAATCTACATTAATCTCCAAAGGTGTCCCATTACTCCCAGGTTCATAGAAAGCTCAGAGAATTGGAGACAGCAATGCAGAAATATGGGAACTCACATGACATCTAAGGAATTGCTTGTAATTGTTTATTTTATGTTTTATTTTAGTTTATGTTTTTATTTATTTTATGTTTTAGTTCACTGTTGAGTTTATGTTTTATCAACTGCTTAGTTGTACATTTAAAAAAGGGGGTGGGGGCTTAATTATTTGAGTTTTTCTTCTCTTACAGTAACCAGGGCTAAAAACAATGCGGCAATGGGCCCTCCTAATGACTCTACCTATGGTCATCATGCTGCAGAAATGTCCAGAACAACAACCAGCCCTTCAGTCCTGGTGCAGTGATCACTTTCCAGTGTTTCCAGTTTTACGCAGCGTGAGCTGCAGCCTGAAATGGAATCAAAGACATAACTATTAATAACTGATGCTGATAGCAGTTTTATTTGGCCTCGAAAAGAGCGACCGCTTTTGGTGTCGGCTGATTGTCTCATGCAAGCTGGTCGCCATCATCAGCACCTTTATCTTCTCAAAGTTTGTAGAGATCACCAAGGTTGTCCCCTTCATATTGCCCTTCTCAGCAATGGCGTGTGGAGGACTGCTAGCGTTCAAACTACCTGAGACCTCATACCTCATTTTGCATTAACCAGGAGTACAATCAACAACAACAAAAAAAGAGCCAAGCTTAAAAAAAAAGTAATTCAAATGTATAACCGGTACTGTAGAAGTATTATCTATTAAATCCTAAAATCAACAAATATGTTGTAACATCAAAGAGAAACAATAAAATGTAGTTTTAGCTTAGTGCGTTTTGATTCATGTTGTGTTGCCTGGGTCGTGGTAAAAAGGACTATCATGTGAGTCACTTGAAAACAGTTTTGAACCATTTATCCAATTTCTATTTTCTCTGTAATTGACTGATAGAACTTGTTTTTGTACAAAGAAATGTGTGCATTCATAAGTTTGTGTGTGTATATATTACTTATATTGTACCAGTATTTAATGTTGTGCTGTATGTGGTCCGTGTTGAAACACTCAAACACTTCATTTAGGCATTCCTGTCAGATGTGATGGTTTTTGAACAAGAGTCCTTGAAACCTTGATGTTTATTTGTTTGTTCTTGTAAAGGAACCGTTATGATGGTTTTGCCAGTTGAGAGAGTGAGTACCAGTGTGTTTTGAGGCACTCCAACGTGTGACTTCTTAAGGCCAATGAGGGGCACCCTAAAGCAGGATGGTGTCAATCACTGAGTGCCACTCAGGGCAGGTGTGTGTGGTAAGCAGTTGTCTGATGCTTCAGGGCCAAAAGCATCAAAGGGGCGAGTGTAAGAATTATAGTATGGACCCAATTATGACTGGATTTAACTAGCTGCACTCAATGGCATTATTATCATGATCAATGTCTAAACCAGGGAGTCTCTCGCCAAATTTGGGGAGTTTATATAGCATATGAAAAAGCAGAGCAGGAAGAGCAGCAACAACTCTCACTGTGAGAACCAGAAGTTCTAATCAACTTGAAGGGATTATTACGAGTGATCAACAACCATCACAGACAGAGGGAAACTGGCCTGGACATAAAAGCAATGAAACTGACACCTCAGTTTTGATTGTGTTTTATATTGTCTGCACTCCTTTTGGTAATACACATCCTTCACAGGAAAAGCTTAAATGGTCGGCGGTATTTTCAACTGTACATATGCTGTGCTCTTCAGTTACTGGGTGTTACTGCTTCATCTTGGAACTTGCTGTCAGTTCAATTATCTATTAAGAGTTCTTCTAAACTCAAGTCCTCTCAGGTTTAGAGCTTCTGTTGTTAATATGATCTGAATATTCTGTATTTTCTACACTTTGGTTAAAAGCAGCAACAAAGCTGAAGTATCATGAAGTGATTTAAAAACATGATCTGATAGATGATTTGATGATGCTAGCAGCATCATCAAAGACACCACACACCCCGGACACACACTGTTCCAGCTACTACCATCAGGCAAACGATTCAGGACAATAAAAGCACGCACAAATAGACTAAGGAACAGCTTTTTTCCTAGAGCTGTGGCCTCCATCACACACCACAGAACTGGAAAAGACTGAGCACACACAAACACAGGACTATGGGTCACACACGGACTATGCAGCATCTGCACACACAGTTAATATTTAATATTTAAAGCAAAAATTTAAATTCACTTTACAAGAGAGCAAATATTTTATTTTTTATTTTTTAGAGTGTAAATAATTTTTCTGTGTAAATAATTTTAATTACTTGTATTAATACTACTACTGTCTTTCTTTCTTCTACTGCTGCTACTCTATTGGAGAGATGCCACTTGAAATTCCATTGTACTTGTGTATAGTGACAATAAATATTCTATTCTATTTTATTCTATTCTATTCTGAAATCCATGACTGATGCTCTGCACGACCCACTCCACCCATTATTCAGTATGAATAATTGGTTGTTATAATTTTAATAATAATAAAGCTTGTATTTAGGAGAAGTAGTGAGTGAGTGAGGTGTTTCCTGTACAGAGTGAATGATTGTACTGTATCACATCCTCCCCCTCAGCACCTGCAGTCGGTCCCAGCTGCAGCAGTGCAGTTACTGTACACTTCCACTCACCCAGGTTTTTGTACCACCATATAACACTGTGTGAAGATCCAGCTACCACTGATATAATGTAAACTCTGACAGTAATAATCTCCTGCATCTCCAGTCTCAATTCTACTGATGGTCAGAGTGAAGTCAGATCCAGATCCACTGCCACTGAAACGATCTGGAATACCTGATGCTCTGTTGTTAGTAACATAGATCAGGAGTTTAGGAGCTTCTCCAGTTTTTTGCTGATACCAGTGTAAATAACTACCACCATGAACATCAGGACTGGTTTTACAGTTGATGGTGACTGAAGCTCCTGGATCAACATGTTTTACTGCAGGACTCTGAGTCACAGTCACCTGACCTCTGGATCCTAAAAACAATAAGAAGAATAAAGACGTTCACTACATGAAGAACCATTTGAAGTTTGAACTTCATCTAGTGGATCTTCTCCACATGGCAGAGCCTCCTCACCAGTAGAACATAAAGCATCGTGTTACCTTGAGTGCAGAGAGCCAGTGTGCAGATGAAGATGGAGATGAAGGTCATGGTTGATGTGGGTGAAGATGCTGGTCAGCAGCTCTCAGTCATGAAGTGTTAAACTCACAGAGCTTTAAACACTGACAGAGCACTGAAGCATGTAGTGTGTGTGTGTGTGTGTGTGTGTGTGTGTGTGTGTGTGTGTGGAATCACTGGAGTGGAACAGAGGTTTTTGTACGACGGCTTCATTGGAATGTATCACTGTGCTACACTTTTGGTGGAGGAACCAAACTCAGCGTCAGTAAGTAGTTTAATTTCTTCTACATTAAAAACGTTTTTATTTTTAATATCATTTATTAATCTTCATATAAACAAGAGAAAAATAAGTATTAATAACAATAAATAAACCGTAACAGTAAATATTTAACCTTCAATAAAAACTGTGGTACCTTGTAACTCGACGTCCCCTAAACTTGAAATCTTTGAAACTTGACGCGCTTTTGTGGAGAAATTTGTTCTTTTAAACTCGACTTTTAGCTTAAACTCGAACTGTGTGGGACTGTCGCTTTGTTCACATTAATGCACATTAACGCATCATAAAATCATAACCGCTGCTTACCTGAGCTTCTCTTCTTCAAATTGAGACCAAATCTACATCAGTGTGTTGTTACATCAGGGATTTAATCCACTTGTTTTTCTTCTTGGAGACTTTTGGAGACCAACATGGACTCTTTTTACTTCTATAACTCCAGATCAGAATTAGTTAGAAGCTAAAAATGTAATATGGTGATTGTAAACAACATTTGCTACAGGAATAAATTGTTGGTAATGGAATATAATATTATAATATTATTTTTAATATATATAATAAAATATTCACATAATGAAATATATGCAGTTCCACAGAACCATGAAACACATTAACAGGTTTCACAAACATCCTTATGGGAAAAATACCTTGAAACTCAGTGCCACGCCCAGAACCAACTGACATTAAGTTAAGGTACCACTGTATATACAATTACTAAATATTCAATCTTTACTAAATACTTACAGTTTCTGAATATTAAAGACTGAATAAATGTGCAGGTGTTTTTGATGGTAAATATAAAGCTGGTCTCTGGTTGGTGAAGTTTGGTGTAAACTGGTACGAGTGACTGGTGCTGATGTAAAATCCAGACGAATGCTGCTGTGTGTTTGTGCTAAACAATGAATATTTCTGTAATCAGCTACATCTGGATGTGCTGCAGTCAGTTGTGTTGAATGCTAAAGTAATAAGAGTTGATATTGAATATGTGCTAACAGAAGCTTGCAGATGTTTCTACTGAACTGCAGTGATGTGAGAACAGTGTGCAGCAGCACTGCATTGATGATTGAACACAGATGAAGGTTTCCAGTCTGGATGCTTAATAAGCAGTAAGGAGGAAATGATGTGGAAACGTTTCTAAATGGGACTTTTTGTTCTGTTTCTCCTGTACAGCCGGTCCCACGGTGAAGCCGTCCGTGTCTCTGCTCCCTCCCTCCTCTCTGCAGCTGTCTGAGGGATCGGCCTCGCTGCTCTGCCTGCTGTCTGGTTACTCTCCACAGGGGGCGCTGGTGAGCTGGACGGTGGACGGCAGAGTGCTGGAGGACGGGGTGGTGACCGGAGCAGAAGAACTGAAAGAGGGCAGTTGGAGGCGTGGCAGCACCCTGACCCTCAGCAAAGCACAGTGGGAAAAGGGGGAGGAGTTTGGCTGTAAGGTCTCTCACGGTGGCGTCGATCATCCCGTCGTATTCAGAAAGAACCAGTGTGAAGGCTAGCAGCTCCCAGATAGAACTGAACATGGAGACACTTCCACATGCTTCTACAATGGAGTTTCAGTTCTACACAATGCTGCATTTCTGTCTTTCCTCTGTTCAGTGTCCTGTTGCTCTTCCTGTAGTTTTGCTGTGCTGAAATAAAGCTGGATTTTGGACATTGTCTGGTCTTTTCTTCTAGTTCATCATCATGATGAGTGTTAGGAGAGAAGATCTTTAGCTGGAGATTCAGTGCTGTGTGTTGTGCTTCAGTGAGTTTGGATGAAGGAAGTTGAACATCTGGTGAAAGTGCTGCTCTATTCTGGGAGAAAGCAGATCACTCAGCCGTCTTCATGCAAATCTCACTTTCACCCCCATGTTCTCTCACTTTAGTTTCTACTCATTATAATTAGCTGATTTTGGGTGTTTGTTGGGGGTCTGGTTACACTCTTAAAATTTAATGCTGCACCTTCAACTGCTGCATTTTCTTGAGACTTTAAACCAAACTGAAAATGCTGATCTTCGATAAATAGACTTTTATTCATGCCCCCACAGCTAAATGATTATTTGTGATAAGGTGGATAATGAGTATTAGGTGAAATACCAACTTATCCATAAACTTTTGATCACCTGTCCTTTTTCTCTTATTTCAGTGTTGCAACAGAGGTCCTTATTTTAGCAATACTTAACCACAGTACCTGTTTAAACAAGTTTCATGTCCCCTTCGATCCTAACAACCCCAGCACCATAACCATTAACTTTGCTCTAGGTTATGTTTCTAAATAATTCTCTTTGTGCCCTACAATTAAAATTCAATTTGCCTGGACACTGGCTCACATTCTCACTTAGACACCAACTATATAAGCTCATTCTTTTCATATAATTAACTAGAAGTTTTACTCTAACTATGTGTGATGAGTTTCTTTCAGTGTGCACACTTGTCAGGGACAGTTTCTCTCATATTCAACAAATGACACTGGAGTAGAAGATCTGAGCAGCAGGGTTTTTTTTTTTTTTTTTTTTTTTTTTTAAATGTTAATGTTCTAACAAATGGTGGAGAATGCGGGCAATTCGGTCCAGGTTAGTAATTCAATTTCAGAGTCAGATTTGAAAAATATTTTGGACTTCTTGCCCTCACCTAAGATATCTATGGCTTTTCGGGATAGTTTGAGAACTTTAACTTTACATTTTAATTTGACAGGTGCTGATTACAGAACCATTCTTTTAAATTGTTTTAATAATTCCATCACTGAAACTGACCTTGTGCTGGAAATTCCCACTTGACCTCGTGATTACGATCTTCCATATCATTATTCTGTTAACACTTCTGTGCCTTCTCATTCTGTTGCTTCTTCTACACATGGTACACCCACGAATGGGCAAAACATTATTAGAAGATTGGAGCAAGTTCTTAGTGGACCACGTTCACAACATTATAATGCTAATTCAGGACCTGAAGGAAGCCCTGCACGGGATCCTGCTGTTCCTCTTACATCTCATACGCAATTTGTTTTTGATTGGCATATGGTCTTAAATGTCCATGCTTTTTACAAGGAACTTCTGTACTTCCTAAATTGTAGGAACAGTAAATCTGCTGATTTATCTATTTCTTCTACAACCCCAAATCAGAAAAAAGTTGGGACAGTAGGGAAAATGCAAATAATAAAAAAACCAGATTTTCTTAAATTTACTTTGACTTTTGTTTGATTGCAGACAGGATGAACCTGAGATATTTCATGTTTTTTCTGGGCAACTTTATTTCATTTATTAATAAACATACATTCCTGCATTTCAGACCTGCAACACATTCCAAAAAAAGTTGGGACAGTAAAGCATTTACCACTTTGTAATGTTGTCATTCCTTTTCACCAAACTTACAACATGTTTTGGCACAGAGGAGACCAAGTGATTTAGTGTTTCAGCTTTTATTTTGTCTCTTTCTTCCTGCAAACACGTCTTATTATGTGCAACAGTACAGGGTCGTCATTGTGGCATTTTTTATTTCGAAATTCTCCACATATTCTCTATTGGGGACAGGTCAGGACTGCAGGCAGACATGGACTGTACTCTCACCTTTCCTCTTTATGCTGTATAACGCTGTATAATTTCAAGTACAGGTCTGAGTTCTGTCATCTACAAACGTTGTCAGATGACTCAGCAGTGGTTGACCACTTTGTCTCATAGTCTAGGAAAAACCACCTTCTCTTAAATGTGGCCAAGATGAAGGAGATGGTTTGAAAACTCTCTTTATCCTAAAGGAAGAGGTAGAGGTAGTGGAGGGCTACAGATATCTGGGTGTTCATCTTGACGACAGACTGAACTAGAAGTGTAACACAGAGGCTGTCTACAGAAAGAGCCAGAGCAGACTTTATTTTCTATGGAAACTCAGGTCTTTCACTGTCTGCAACAAAATGTTTCATCAGTCTGTTTAAGAAAGTGCAATTTTCTAAACAGCATCAGAGCCAACGACTCAGAGAAGCTGAACAAGCTTATAAGGAAAGCTGGCTCTGTTCTGGGATTTGCTCTGGAGACTCTAGAGCTAGTTGTTGAGCTAAGTATCTTGCACAAGCTGATCAGTAAAATGGACAACACCTCACACCCAATACACGACCTGCTGATTAAACAGCAAAATACTTTCAGTGAGAGACTCAACCAACTCCACTGTAATAAAGAGAGATACAGGAGGTCATTTCTGCCCACTGCTATTTTAATCTATAATTACTCTCACTGGTGCAAGAAGAGGACAGAGAGCTCATAGTACCCATGAAACAATCAATCCTCAAATGGTGCTATTTGATATGCAAATTTACACATGGTACTGTTTTATTTGTACAGCGCACTATTGCACACATGCAGTCTATAAGAACAAAATCTAAAGGTGTAGTTTATATTCTTATATTTTGACATTTTTAGATTTAGGTTTTGGCACCTTTGTACTAATGAACATGTATTTGGACTGGGATTTTGAAAAAGAACATGGTCAGGTGTCCTGTTCCACAGTGAGGAGAACACCACAAAGAGAGGAACATGCTCAGTACTGTAGTGCTTTGTAGATGATGATGTTCAGTGGAGTGCAGCTTTAGCAGCTCTGCAGATGTTCTCAGATCAGTGTGTGTTTCAGAGAACTTCCTCTACAGCTGAGGGAGGTTTTTGTACCAGTAAATAACACTGTGTAAAGGGAAGGCTGTTATACTGCTGACAGTAATAATCTCCTGCATCTTCAGCCTGAACTCCAGTGATTTTTAGAGTAAATTCTGTACCAGAGTAACTTCCACTAAAACGTTCAGGAATCCCAGACTGACGATTAGTTGCGTAATAGATCAGGAGTTTAGGAGCTTCTCCAGGTTTCTGCTGGTACCAGTGGAGGTTGTTGCTAATGCCCTGACTGGCTCTGCAGTTGATGGTAACAGTTTGTCCTGGAGAAACCGAGTGAGATCCTGGAGTCTGAGTCATGATGGTTTCTCCAAACGACTCTAAAGAGAAGAAGAGAGAAAAGTTGAAGGTGATAAAGAGACGGTGATGGTGAGCGCTGATGTTGGAGGACTGATATGAAGATAGTAAATAAACAGTGAATCTCACGTTGAGTGAGGAGGCCGAGTGTATTCAGCAGTAGAATCAGAACCTTCATCATTGTGCTGCGTCTCAGTGAGTCTGAAAGTCCTGAACCCAGTCTGATCAGAACTACAGCTCTTATAGTGTGTGTGTGTGTGTGTGTGTGTGTGTGTGTGTGTGTGTGTGTGTGTGTGGAATCACTGGAGTGGAACAGAGGTTTTTGTACGACGGCTTTATTGGAATGTATCACTGTGCTACACTTTTGGTGGAGGAACCAAACTCAGTGTAAAAAGTAAGTAGTTTTATTTCTTCTAAACTAAAAACATTTTTAGATTACTAATAACAATAAATATACATTAACTGTAATATTTAGTGATTGTGTGTCTATTGATGGCTGAATATTAAAGACTGAATAAATGTGCAGGTGTTTTTGATGGTAAATATAAAGCTGGTCTCTGGTTGATGAAGTTTGGTGTAAACTGGTACGAGTGACAATGAATATTTCTGTAATCAGCTACAGTCATGTGAAAAAGTTAGGACACCTCATGAGAACTTTTGTCTTTTTGAACATATTTAAACAAAATGAACATTTCAGCTTCATTAAATGTTAAAAATTACTTTTAAACACAAGCTGTAAAACGCAATGAACAAAAACGGAAATTGATTGTGAGTAAAAAGTTAGGACACCCTCTGTTTTAATAGCTGGTATTTCCCCCTTTGGCTGAAATAATCTCAGTTAGATGTTTCCTATAACCATCTACCATCTGACATCGACTGGGAGAAAGATTTTCTCTCTCCTCCATGCAGAATTTCATCAGCTGTGTGAGGTTTGAGGGGTTTCTTGCATGCACAGCCCGTTTTAAATCGCCCGACAGCATCATAATAGGATTAAGATCTGGGCTTTAACTTGGCCATTCCAGAACTCTCCATTTCTTACTTTTGATTCGTTCCTTGGTGGATTTACTGGAAAGTTTTGGGTCGTTGTCATGTTGCATGGTCCACCTCCACTTAAGCTTTAGTTTTTGGACAGATGGTCTTACATTTTCCTCAAGCACCCTCTGATACAGTAAATAATTCATCGTGGTTTATATAATGGAGAGCTTGCCAGGCCCTGCTGCTGCAAAGCAGCCCCAAACCATGACATTCCCACCTCCATGCTCCACAGTTGATATGAGGTTCTTTGGCACAAACCAAACACAGTATTTCAACACAACATATCTTCTGTTACTGTGCCCAAATAATTTAACTTTGGATTCATCTGTCCAAAGCACATTATTCCAGAAGTCCTGGTCTTTGACTCGGTGTTTCTCTGTTAAACTTTAGTTGCCCTGATGTTTTTTTTTTGACAGCAAGGGTTTCCTTCTTGCTCACCTCCCATAAAAATCAAAGTGTGTGTCTCTTTCTGATGGTAGGTGCATGAACCTTGACATCAGCTGTGGCAGGAGCTACCTGTAGGTCCTGTGACAACATTGTAGGATTATTGGAGACTTCTTGACACATCTTGCGGTCTGCTCTTGAGCTAGATTAGCTAGGATGGACTGACCTTGCCATGTTGGCGGTTGTTTTAAAGGTTCACTACTTGTAATTATTTTCTAATTGCTTTGAGATCTTTTTAAATCCCTTCAAGATCTCAGAGAGCTCTTTATTTCTCACCATGTTGTTAACACTCACTTCAACAATCAAGAGCAAACCAAACTAATGTCTGAGCTTTAAATAAAACTCCAGTGTCCTCTAACAATGTTCTAATCATTACAGCTGATGTGGTGACCTGATTTTAATTTTAGACATTTTAAGTAGTAATAAATGTGGGGGTGTCCTAACTTTTTCCTCACAATAAATTTCATTTTTGTTCATTACATTTTTACAGCTTGTGTTTAAAAGTATTTTTTTTTTCAGTTTTATTTGTTTAATGATATAATCTCCATCTCTCAGTACTGTTCAAATGAAGCTCAAATGTTCATTTGTTTAAATATATTCAAAAAGACAAAAGTTCTCATGGGGTGTCCTAACTTTTTCACATGACTGTACATCTGGTATTGAATGCTAAAGTAATAAGAGTGGATATTGAATATGTGCTAACAGAAGCTTGCAGATGTTTCTACTGAACTGCAGTGATGTGAGAACAGTGTGCAGCAGCACTGCATTGATGATTGAACACAGATGAAGGTTTCCAGTCTGGATGCTTAATAAGCAGTAAGGAGGAAATGATGTGGAAACGTTTCTAAATGGGACTTTTTGTTCTGTTTCTCCTGTACAGCCGGTCCCACGGTGAAGCCGTCCGTGTCTCTGCTCCCTCCCTCCTCTCTGCAGCTGTCTGAGGGATCGGCCTCGCTGCTCTGCCTGCTGTCTGATTACTCTCCACAGGGGGCGCTGGTGAGCTGGACGGTGGACGGCACGGTGCTGAAGGACGGGGTGGTGACCGGAGCAGAAGAACTGAAAGGGGGCAGTTGGAGGCGTGGCAGCACCCTGACCCTCACCAAAGCACAGTGGGAAAAGGGGGAGGAGTTTGGCTGTAAGGTCTCTCACGGTGGCGTCGATCATCCCGTCGTATTCAGAAAGAACCAGTGTGAAGGCTAGCAGCTCCCAGATAGAACTGAACATGGAGACACTTCCACATGCTTCTACAATGGAGTTTCAGTTCTACACAATGCTGCATTTCTGTCTTTCCTCTGTTCAGTGTCCTGTTGCTCTTCCTGTAGTTTTGCTGTGCTGAAATAAAGCTTGATTTTGGACATTGTCTGGTCTTTTCTTCTAGTTCACCATCATGATGAGTGTTAGGAGAGAAGATCTTTAGCTGGAGATTCAGTGCTGTGTGTTGTGCTTCAGTGAGTTTGGATGAAGGAAGTTGAACATCTGGTGAAAGTGCTGCTCTATTCTGGGAGAAAGCAGATCACTCAGCCGTCTTCATGCAAATCTCACTTTCACCCCCATGTTCTCTCACTTTAGCTTCTACTCATTATAATTAGCTGATTTTGGTTGGTTGTTGGGGGGCTGGTTTCACTCCTTAAATTAATGCTGCACCCCTTTAGAAATGTGAATAAACACTTCTTGCTGTAACACTGAGAAATCATGAAGAAATGAAGCATTGAAGGTCATCACACATACACACGTTCTTTTATTCACCTTCAGGAGGAAAGATCAGACCTCAGAGTAAATACATGTGAATAAGGAGAACATCAGTAGTACCAACACTAGATATTTTCTCCAAACCAGAAGTTAAAGTTCAGAGGTGATTCCACTCTCAAACAGTAATATGAAGGTTTTGTGAAGGAGTTATTTCAAATTGTTCCTTTCAACACCAACCATGTCCACATATTTATGCTCCTTCATTCATTACTACACTTCTGTCTGAGGTGTGAAGAACATTTGAAGATCCTTTAAAATTACATCTATCAAAAGTCTTCAATCTTTAGTCATTTTTGTCTGTGGTTTTATTAGAATGATAATCTCTGAATGTGTCTCTCATAGATGTAATACTGCCACCTTGTGGTCATAGATCTGTCAGCTGAAACACATAAAAGATTTATATGAAGAAAAACAAAAAACATTCTACATGACCAAAAGTATATGAACACCTGATCAAGATTATGCAGGATATTGTATTTTAAAATCACAGTCATCAATATAGAGATGGAATAACAGTCTCCACTCTTCTGGAAAGGTTTTCCACAAAAGCAACAAATCAACAAGATCTGATTTATTTCATAAAGGTTTAGTATGGTTAAACATTGTCAGAAGTATGTAGACACCTCCACATACATTTGTTGGACATCAATTCTGAAGATTCAGGCATTAACTCGAAATGTCTCCCACACACCCATCACAGCAGAGATGTTCACAAGTTACAAAATACAGTCAAGTCACAAGTCAATATAACACAGACAAAACATATATAGTAAATGTGTGTTTTTAATGTGAACATATATATTAGTTGTTTATTTTTATGCTACACCGGTTGTCATTGTTTCAGATCCATCAGACAAGTTAAAATAATCTGATGGATCTGTATCAAATATTTCAGTTTTAAGGACTGAACATCTGGAGGTAGCAATGAGGTGATGGTGGGTGCAGCTCCTGTGCTGGGATGCTTCACTAGTAGGTGATTCTGGCTAAAGTTCTGATGATGAAACTCATGTTTAAGTGAACTTGTATTTGATATCAATTTTAACAAAGCAAAACTTTCATATTCATGTATATTTCACTTCATCTCAGTTCAGCAAGGAACCACAACTGTTGTCTGAAGAACCACAACTGCTGGCTGAGGAACCACAACTGCTTCTGAAAAACCACGACTGCTGGTTGTAGAACCACAACTGCTGGCTGTAAAGCCACAACTGCTGGTTGTAGAGCCACAACTACTGGCTGAGAAACCACAACTGCTGACTGTAGAGCCACAACTGCTCGGTGAGGAACCACAACTGCTGGCTGTGGAACCACAACTGCTGGTTGTAAAGCCACAACTGCTGGGTGAGGAACCACTACTGCTGGCTGTGGAACCACAACTGCTGGTTGTAAAGCCACAACTGCTGGCTGAAAAACCACAACTGCTGGCTTTAGAGCCACAACTGCTGGTTGAAAAACCACAATTGTTGGCTGAGGAACCACAACTGCTGACTTTAGAGCCACAATTGATGGCTGTAAAGCCACAACTGCTGGTTGTAGAACCACAACTACTGGCTTTAGAGCCACAACTGCTAGCTGAGAAACCACAACATCTGGCTATAAAGCCACAACTGTTGGCTGAGGAACCACAACTGCTGGCTGAGAAACCACAAGTGCTGGCTGTGAAACCACAACTGCTGGCTGTAGAGCCACAACTGCTGGCTGAAGAACCACAACTGCTGGCTTTAGTGCCACAACTGCTGGCTGAGGAACCACAACTGCTGGCATAGGAACCACAACTGCGAGCTGAAGAACCACAACTGCTGGCTGAGAAACCACAACATCTGGCTGTAAAGCCACAACTGCTGTCTGAGGAACCACAACTGCTGTCTGAGGAACCACAACTGCTGGCTGAGGAACCACAACTGCTGGCTATGGAGCCACAACTGCTGGCTGAGGAACCACAACTGCTGTCTGAGGAACCACAACTGCTGGCTGTAGAGCCACAACTGCTGGCTGAGGAGCCACAACTGCTGGCTATGGAGCCACAACTGCTGGCTGAGGAACCACAACTGCTGTCTGAGGAGCCACAACTGCTGGCTATGGAGCCACAACTGCTGGCTGAGGAACCACAACTGCTGGCTGAGGAACTACAACATCTGGCTGTAAAGCCACAACTGCTGGCTGAGGAACCACAACTGCTGGCTGAAGAACCACAACTGCTGTCTGAAAAACCACAACTGCTGGCTGTAGAACCACAACTTCTGGTTGAAGAACCACAACTGTTGGCTGAGGAACCACAACTGCTGGTTGTAGAGCCACAACTGCTTGTCAGACCATCGGAACAGAACCACAGGAAGCTCCAGCACATCGTACACTGTGTTGTAAATGACAGTAGATGAGAGGAGACTAGCAGACCAGCACCAGCGCATCATGGTACATCACTGCTAATGTATTATAGCATCGCTTTAATACTCTAAATGTTTAAATACAGTCAGTGATTGTGAACATTAAACACTGGCTAATATGAGTGTATTATTTTTGTAGTGTCACACATCAGCTCTACATCAACTTCTGCTGCTCAGATATCCTCACCAGTGCAGTCCAACAACCACAGAAGATCCCTGTCCATGGTATTAAAGAGATCATCTTGAGGAGACCCCCCAGATCTTCAGTCACGTTGACTGTAGTCTGTTTCATTTAAACAACAATAAACTTGAATTCTAGACATTTCACTGATGTTTTTGTTCTTTCTTAAACATGTTTAACACGGTTAAAGTATTAGTTCACATTTCTATTAGTAATGAAGTGAAGCCACTGTTCTGGATCAGGCTCAGATGAAGTCCAGCTCTTACTGCCACAGTGGTGAGGACCAGAGTATTACCATGTTTGTTGGCTTATATGAAAGCTGCTCACATCACTGACATCATATTTAATTACATGTCAGGAAATTCTTCATTTAAAGATGAATGAGTGATGATCGAGCTCTGGTTTAATCTGCTCTTTATTTACTTCATTCACTCATCAATAGATGAAAGTGAATCTTTCACTCCAAAAGTCCTAAAAGCAGACATAACAAGTTACAAAAACTCATTTCAGGGAGGTACCCCCGGACCCAGACCTCGACCCCCAGGATATGGGTGATAACAGAACTTTTAGGAGCTGCTAACTGAGCTATTAAGCTAACTGTTCACATCACAAACACATTAATGTTCACTATGTAGTGCACTAGACAGTGTGAAAGGTAGATTTCAGTTCCTTACTTAGTGCACTAGATAGTGTACTAGATAATAGACTTATTTTCCTTACATAATGATTTAGGTAGCGTATTAGTTAACAGATTTAGGTTCCCTACATAGTGCACTAGATAGTATTTTAGATATGAATTTATGTTCCCTATGTAGTGCACTAGATGGTGTATTAGATAACGCATTCATGTTCACTACATAGTGCACTAGAAAGTATAACGAGATGATGATTTGTGTTCCTTACATAGTGCATTAGATAGTGTATTACAAAATACATTATCTAGTGCACTATGTAGGGAACATAATTAATTATGTAATTAATTATGTTCCCTACATAGTGCACTAAATTGTCTAATATACTTTCTAGTGCACTAGACGTCTGTAAAAGCAACACTTCTGGACAGTTAAGTGCTTCAACACTAGTACACATGTGATGTATATTAAGGATGTTTGCATGCGTTTCTCATCAGCTGGTCTAGTGGAACTGTTTCATCTCTTTCTGGCTGGGGTCTCTGTGCTTCTCGGCCTAACAGAGGGGGGTGAAGCTTCAGCAGCACCCTGGTCAGAAGAGGCAATAAGGGTCGGTGGGGTAATCGATGGCCTCCCATCTATTGTCTCATCCATGTCAGCAGAGCATTTCTAGGATGCTGCTGTTGCTTCACTACTCTCTGTTCTCACCCCAGTAGGGGGGCACTCGAGTTCCTACAAAATTCATAAACACAGAACAAGGAAATTAACGTGTAGTAATAAAATCTTCACTGATATTTTACTGAAGATTATTTTGTAGTTCTGCTTCAGGTTCTCCCACTTTTTTACATGAATGGGGGTCACCGCCCCCTGCACACTGTTCTCCAACACAAAGGTTCTACAACATGATGAACATAACGGTTATTACAGTATAGATCATGCACTGCTTCAAAACATGTCCTCATTAAAAGTTGTTCATGCTTTGAATACTAAATCACGTCTATATAGAACCTTTGTAATGAACAGTAATTAACAGTCTGTATAAGATGTAACAGATTTTGTTCTCATTCAAACCAACAGTTACTCAAATCCTCAAACAGCTGCATTTCTGTTTCCAGTGAAGAGGGTCTGGTTGGTCACCCTTCACCAGATAAGCTTTTTGGTGTCTTCATCAGATCCTTTAATATCAATCTTTAGTTTTAAAAGGGATGATAAAATTATAACATAATTATAATAATAATGTTTAGCCTGAACAACCCCAAAGCCACATATATTCCTTCCTAAGGAGAGTTTAACCTTTCACTAACATTACAGACAAATTGTGGTGAATCCATCAACTGTATCTAAGTAAATGTAAACCTATATTCAGACATGTGTAAGTAAATCTACCAGCACCAACGTTAATTCTGCATATTTAACCTCGCAGATGTTTAACATTTGTGTTATTGTGAAACAAACATTTCTTAAGTATTTGCTTGGCTAGTTAGCTAGCTAACACATTATCATCAGCTAGCATTCACTGCTAGCGTTAAAAACTCACAGGTTACGTAAATAACAACTTTAATATCAGACAAAATTAATTCTGTAGTTCTCCACAAAGTTACTAATAATGTTATTCAGGGTTGTACACAATCATAACATTTATCAAGAAAACATTTTAACAAGAAAACAAAATAAAAAATATTTTTTTTATCTGGTTACAGACATCAAGTCTGACATGATTAAAACTTGGATACTCGTGTCTCTGTATATTCATTTATTAGGATTCATTGTCAGAATTTAATGTAAAATATTCACACATTATTCTGACTTGTTGGGACGAATAGCTGTACAGTTCAGCACTAGAAGCTTTAAAACGACTCTCTGGAATCGACTTACGAACTTTTTAGAGCGTAACAGAATCGACTAATGAAGGAATCGACTCCTGGTCTTTTTCAGGCGTTTGATATTTGAATCAATTCATTTAGGGATCAATTCGACTCCAAAGCTTTTCGATGTGGAAGATCAACATCTGCAGTGTTAAACCTTCTCACTTAAAAGAACTAATTTGTGATAAACTACTCTGCTTTACCAGAGGATTAAAAATATAATGCATAATTAAATCAAATGTAATAATTTAGTTAATTAATTATAAACTTATTACCTCAGTTTATTTACATTTTTACTTCAGGATGTAGAAGGAATGGAAGGTGAGGTATTTATTTTTAACTAGATAAAATTAATTCCTGTCAGATGATTTTTGATCAAACTGAATATTTAGCACAAATGGCTAACTGTAATGGATTATTGTTCTCTAGAATTCAGCTCATCAGGAACATTTCCAACACAAAACGTGTCCATACATTTGTGCTTCACACTTTACACAACATACAAACAACAGATGCTGATGTAATAAAGTTTTATTGTTTTATACACATTAATATACACCAGGATTCAATACAAATCAATAATTAATCATGATTTCATGTATATAACTGTACACATGATTAAAATCAGAATGTGGTTTAATAATATCAGATGAATCTGTGACTGATGTGAGTGAATTAGATGTTGAATGTACAGGACGAGCGCTGTGTCTCCAGAGTCTGATCATCATAACAATCTATTCAGCATCATAAACACTTTCTTCTTGTGATTAAAACATCTGTACAGGATGTGAATGAGAAAATGAAACTGTGCAGGATTCAGACATCATGACATGACTGGGAAACTGTAGAAAAGGTTTTAATCACATCTGTAAATCAACTCTATGGTCAGAAATAATCTCTGCTTTTAATCTTCGAGTTTATCACCAAAACCTGAAAATAAAAAAAAGAATAAATTAATAACAGTCGTGTGTTCTCATATTTAATGATGGAAACATGATGGAACGGTTGATCTGTAGTTCATCACCTCACATGTTCTCTCTTCTTCTCACTGTCATGTTAGAAAACAAAACATTTTTGATGCTTTTGTGTATTGTGTTTGTTTAGCTAAATGTTATTGACTGTGCTAAGAATCATGTTTATATTTGTTAAGATATGAATGTTTCTGTTTATTATTTTTTATATTAAAATGTAAATAATTTACCAATTATCAATATAATAGTATACATATAATATTACAATTTAAATCTGAGCAGAGCACAGATATCTTGCAACTGTTACGGGTTGGCAATAAGTCGATAAAGGTTTTTTAGGAACAACAATAAAGGTTTTTTAGCAAACACCACACCACGGACACAGATGTAAGTTTTAACGGGACTTTAAGACAAAGAAACCAAAATAGGAGGAGCAACATGGAAAGGGGCAGCAAAGGAACCAGGGGGCTGGGATGGAGGCAGGTGGAACCGGTGGGAACACTGGAGTGGAGTAAGGTGGTGAGGAACTGGAGATCCTTTAGAGGGGAAAGACTGCGTCCAAGAACAAGAAGAAGCAGGATGTCAAAAAAATAAAATATAAAAGGGGGAGGTTGGTGAGCAGGAAAATTAGGATAAAACCCAGTAGAGCTGAGCACTGTTAGCAGTAACATCAACTAGATGATCTAGTGAAGACTTGAGAGATACCAGGGGTTTTTAAATGCTGGGTGATGAGATTGAAAACAGGTGTGCCTGACTATCAATGGAGGAAATCTCCTTTCCTGGTGGTCCGTCATTTGACAATTACATCTATGTGCAGGGGTTGGCTTGGAGGTGGCTATGGAGTGCAAAATGGGAACTCCTCAAGCTGCTTGGGGGCTATTCCAGGATTCAGGATCATAGCTTTGATGCTGATGGTCTCTGCTTGGTCTAGGACCTCAAGATTTGTGATCCTGTCCTGCCATTTAATGGCCAGGATTGAATGCAAGCTCCATATGTGAAAGTGCTCCAGCAGTTTAAGGTGTCTTCTGTACAAGGTTTAAGTCTCACATCCATAGAGGAGGCTGGTGAAAACAACTGATTAGTATATGTTGAGTTTGATCAACTGCCAGATGTTGTGTTGATTCAGCACACACTCGCAGTCTGCCCAGGGCTTGGCTTGCAAATCCTGTCATTGATCTATCATTTGAAATGACACTGCCCAGGTACATACATTTCTCCACAGTCTTCAGCTCTGTTCCCTCTAAGGCAGTGGTGGGCAAACTACGGCCCGCGGGCCACATGCGGCCCGTTAGGCTGTTTAATCCGGCCCGCTGAGTATTTACAAAACTGTCCTAAAACCGCATTAATTTAAATCTTTTTCCTGCACTAAACTTGCGTTTTAATTGATTCCACTAGATGGCGCACGCCAGGCGGTTATGTTATGAAATATATAATGTGTCTCACACCGTCATAGGAACATGGATTCTGCTGTTTACCATTTATTATTTTTATTCTTTATAATAATAATGAACCAGAACCATGTTTTAGGCAAACCAACATCCATAAAGAACATCATGTAATCATGTAACCATAGTGCAACAACATTTTTACATAATTCGAACCTAGGGCGGAAAAACATGAGCCACGCGCTCTGCTCACTGCGCTACTCAAACAGCGGTGTAATGAACAGGCTGTTATGCTGATATCCCTGCGCACACATGGCGTTACTGAGACTAAACGTGAACACTAAGAATAATAACCAAACGCTTTCTAATTCCCACGGTAGCAGCAGTTTCCTTCTGTTTCATACAGATCGCCCCGTCTCTGTCTCATCTGCTGCATTTCTCTACCATTGATAAAAAATACGGAATAAAGTGCGTCCCATATCAATTCAATACGGAACGCAGCCTTTAGTTTCCAAATAAGGAAGGATTCCGTATTTTACGGGACGGTTGGCAACCCTACTATCACCCCAGCATGATCAAACCACTTGACTGGTTTAAAATGTTACACATAAACCATTAACTTATGTTGAAAGTGCTGCTTTAAAGGCTGAATTGGTTTTGTTTAGACGGCGATACACCAAGTGGAAACAAAGATAAAAATAATTTAAAAAAAAATCACATTCACGCATGTGTAAATGTGCACATAAAAGGATGAGTCTGGTGTTTCATTTATATTCAAAAATTCATCCTTTAATCACGAAAATAAAGGTTTAAATGTGAACTTATATTAGTTCCAAACCCCCGCACCCACCCGGCCCGTCTGTCAATTTTTAAAACCCAGTGTGGCCCTTGAGCCGAAAAGTTTGCCCACCCCTGCTCTAAGGAGATGGACGGGCGGCAGGCTGTTAAGTCTCTTGAGGAAGGGCTGGGCATCCATTCTTGCATTTCAGGCCTGCAACACATTTCAAAAATGGCTTTTGGACTTGTTGCTGATAACATTTCAATCATTCATTACACATTTGTTGATAAACTGGAGATCCTCTGATCATATCTGCTCATCAGAGACTCTCAGCCTTTCCTGGATGCTGCTTTTGTACCAAACCATGATTACAATCAATCACCTGTTTGAAATCACATCATTATTTAGTTTTTTCACCTCATTACTAGCCCTAAATTTCCTCTGTTCCAACTTTTTTGGGAATGTGTTGCAGGCCTGATATGCAGGAATAGATGTTTACTAATAAATGAAATGAAGTTGAATAGATAAAACATGAAATATCTCAGGTTCATCCTGTCTGAAATCAAATTAAAGTCAAAATCTTGTATTTTCCATGCTGTCCCAACTTTTTCAGATTTTGGGTTGTTTGTTTTGTTTATTAGGATTTTAACGTCATGTTTTACACATTGGTTACATTCATGACAGTTCCAACTGTGTTATATCCAACACAGTCTTAGACAATTTTGTATCTCCAGTTTACCTCACTTACACGTCTTTGGACTCTGGATGGAAACCAGAGCACCCGGAGTAAACCCACGTGGACACAGGGAGAACATGCAAAATCCACTGAGAAATAACCTGGATCCTCTGGGGATCGAACACAGGACCTTCTTGCTGCGAGGCGACAGTGCTACCCTCTTAGCCACCGTGCCGCCCCATTTGGGGTTGTAGAACATAGACTAGAATGAAGTTCTATGGTAAGATAAGATATTTATGTACAGTTGTTTGGCAGTTAGCCCTTAATGTTGGTTTACAGGTCTTATCTGGACTGAGTTCATTATCAATTATCAATTATCAATTGTTAATCAATTATTATCCAGTAGACCCTTGGCAAATTTTACTGTTTCTGAAGGGCTGTTCTTAAGTCAAAATGTTTGTTAGTTAAACCTATTTCCCCCATAAGAAATAATGTAAATATGGTTAATCTGTGACAGACACCCCCCTCCCCCCCTTTATCCTAACCTTTCTAATGTCTTAAATGGTCGTTTTTGTTATAAATACAAGAATATTTTTACTTCAATCTTAAATGATAACAATACACAGTAGTACTGCACATAAACACACATCACATATCAGTACAGTACGTGCTGTATTATGGTGTATGCTGTACCATACACCATAATACATTTCCTTTTTATATAAAATGCATCTACTAGAAAAAACAATAACTCTCATTTCTCTATTATTTCCTTTCCTAATTTCAATAGTGTTGTATTTTGTAGGTGTAACTCAACAAATAGTAATAGATTCATTTTCTCACCACTGTGCTTTTTCTGCGTCTTCTTTGAGGCCATTTTAATATTGAAGTTTACAAAATATAAAGAAAAAACAGTGTCCGCTCACTGTATATATAGAGAGAGACGGTCAGAGTCAACTTGTTCGTGATGTCACGTGTTTAGTGAATTTCAGTTCATTATCTGAAATGTATTTGTACATTAAGTTGAAAAAGATCGTTCATAACCCAAAATGTACGTATGGTCAACGATTTGTAAGTCAAGGGTCCACTGTAATTTCATTTCATTTCTTATAAATGTTATAAATTCAGTGTTTATGTTACAAAGTTCTAATCAGTACAGAGTGGATTTAACCCAGAAACTAGAAACTATCTCAAACAGGTGAGTAGTGAATAGTTCTTACTCACCTCAGAACCTCCAGTCTGAATCGGTCATCACGCCTTAGATCAGAGAGGAGTGTCATATCAGATTTTGTTAGATTATTTCCAGACAGACGAAGCTCTCTCAGGTGTGAGGGGTTTGATCTCAGAGCCGAAGCCAGAACAGAACAACCTTCATCTGATACACCACAATAATTTAACCTGCAAAGAGAACAATGATCAGATCCTCACTGTTTATAATCAGAATTGTTACTATATTCAACCATCAAATCAAACTCAAGAATTACACAAAATACTGTGATTTACAAAAAATATACCTGGACGGCACCGTTGTGTATTGTATCAAGCCTACCTAAACGTCAGGGGTGTATGAATAAAAACTTAATAGTGACTGTGTGAAGCTCTATAGCAGAATGTTCAAACCTTTTAAAAAAAATATATATACTTGAACTATAGTTCACCTTTAATCGTGAACTAATATCAACAGTAAAAAAAAATTACTGATTTTTACTAACCAATTAAGGCTTTACTTAAAAAATGAAGCTACAGCATCTTTTAATCCATAAGAGTGCAGGTATGTCTGACATATTTTGTTTACACATAATTGATATGTTGTGCTAGTTAGCTAATAAAGCATTAGTACACATTGGCGATTACTAGACATGCATTTCCTAAAATGAGGTGCAAACATGGTTATACCCTGTTCCAAATTATGCAGTTAGAATTGTGCTTCTCTCTCCAAGTGGGCACATGGTTCATGTTTCTGGGATTTATGCTCGTTCACCTGCTGAACAAAGAACAGCAGCAGTTTTTATTGGTGACTGTTTTTACAGGTGATTGGTCAACTGTCAACTGTGACAGTTGAATGTACTGATAGTAAAAGTGATCTGGATGATTTGCTGGATTTTTCCTTGATGATGAAGATGAAGATCATGAGCAGCCATTACTGAATTACTGTACCAGACTGGTTCCTCCTCTCTGACTCCATTACTGAATTACTGTACCAGACTGGTTCCTCCTCTCTGACTTCATTACTGAATGACGGTACCAGACTGGTTCCTCCTCTCTGACTCCATTACTGAATTACTGTACCAGACTGGCTCCTCCTCTCTGTCTCCATTACTGAATTAATGTACCAGACTGGTTCCTCCTCTCTGACTCCATTACTGAATTAATGTACCAGACTGGTTCCTCCTCTCTGTCTCCATTACTGAATGACTGTACCAGACTGGTTCCTCCTCTCTGACTCCATTACTGAATGACTGTACCAGACTGGTTCCTCCTCTCTGTCTCCATTACTGAATTACTGTACCAGACTGGTTCCTCCTCTCTGTCTCCATTACTGAATGACTGTACCAGACTGGTTCCTCCTCTCTGACTCCATTACTGAATTACTGTACCAGACTGGTTCCTCCTCTCTGTCTCCATTACTGAATTACTGTACCAGACTGGTTCCTCCTCTCTGTCGCCATTACTGAATTAATGTACCAGACTGGTTCCTCCTCTCTGTCTCCATTACTGAATTAATGTACAAGACTGGTTCCTCCTCTCTGTCTCCATTACTGAATGACTGTACCAGACTGGTTCCTCCTCTCTGTCTCCATTACTGAATTACTGTACCAGACTGGTTCCTCCTCTCTGTCTCCATTACTGAATGACTGTACCAGACTGGTTCCTCCTCTCTGACTCCATTACTGAATTACTGTACCAGACTGGTTCCTCCTCTCTGTCTCCATTACTGAATTACTGTACCAGACTGGTTCCTCCTCTCTGTCGCCATTACTGAATTAATGTACCAGACTGGTTCCTCCTCTCTGTCTCCATTACTGAATTAATGTACCTGACTGGTTCCTCCTCTCTGTCTCCATTACTGAATGACTGTACCAGACTGGTTCCTCCTCTCTGTCTCCATTACTGAATTACTGTACCAGACTGGTTCCTCCTCTCTGTCTCCATTACTGAATTACTGTACCAGACTGGTTCCTCCTCTCTGACTTCATGATGAAAACTTTAATAGATTCATTTAGGTTTTATTATTGTTCTTTATGTTTTCACCAGGCAGTGAGGGGGTCAGCTAATAGTGTTATATTTATATTAATGGTTAGTTTTGTCTAATAATAATATTATTATTATTATTATTATTAATAATATTATTATTATTAATAATAATCAATAATTATGAGTGACTGTTACACAGTGTTACTGCTTGTTGATTGAGCATTATAATCTGTAGAGAAACAGTATCTCACTTCTGTATATGCTGAAGGTAAATGATGGAAGTGACAATAAACTAAACTAAACTAAAAACTAAATTATAACAGATCATTTTCACTCTTTATTTAGTAAAGACACAACTTCCATTTAAACCTAAATCCTCTGTTTCAGTCTCACTATTAGAGAAGATGAGTTAGTGAGGAGCAGCTCATGTGTGATTCTCAGAGAGATGATCTTACCCCAGTATCTCCAGTTTACAGTGAGGATTCTCCAGTCCAGCAGAGAGACACTTCACTCCTGAGTCTCCTAGTTTATTATCAGACAGATGAAGTTCTCTCAGGTGTGAGGGGTTTGATCTCAGAGCTGAAGCCAGAGCAGAACAACCTTCATCTGATACACCACAATTATACAACCTGCAGAGAGAACAATGATCCACTCTTCATTCTCTCAGTTCTAGAGGAACTTCATCATCTACAGAGTCACTACAGTCTACAATCAGTGTGGATGAATCTCTGTGAAACAGTAAAATCAACAAAGTACAAATAAAATAAGAAGATGTGGCTGATCTCAGGTCTCTGGTTTCTTTTAGATCTTTCACCCTCATTATTAGGTATAAAATGGTAATTATGAGGGCGTGGTTGTGTTTTGGTGCTGCTTTATTTATAGGGTTCTGATTATTTGGTTGGATATAAACCACATTTTTCTTTTTGTGTTAATTTGCTGGTTTTATCAGAATTGAAGGTTTCTGTGCTGACATGGTGGATCACAAAAACAGTGATGTAAAATTCTGAAGGTTTCAGGTAGAAAAAGAGTGGCTAGAGCTAAAGCTTCAACAGAGCTTTGTTAGTGAGGAGCAGCTCATGTGTGATTCTCAGAGAGATGATCTTACCTCAGTATCTCCAGTTTACAGTGAGGATTCTCCAGTACAGCAGAGAGACGCTTCACTCCTGAATCTCCTAGTTTATTATCAGACAGATGAAGTTCTCTCAGACTGGAGGATTCTGAGCTGAGCACTGAGGCCAGAGCTTCATAACTTTTATCTTTTAGTTCACACAAACCAAGCCTGAAAAAAACATGATAGTTGATCCACTAACACTAGTGCAGGCAATTTATTGATCTAATAACTAAATCTGGTAGATTGAAACTGTTATAAATATAGTAACTAAGGTACCAACTTTCTACTAAATTCTACTAAAATACTAAAAAATCTTCATTTTATATGTTCTATAAGTGCACCATTGTGAAAACTACATTTACTTATGATTGAGATGATTGTTGTAAAACACATTTTTGAAATGCTTGCTTTTTAAATCCACTATATATTGTTGCTCATACTCAATACTTTAGTACACATGAGAATTGTAATAAAAGCATCATGTAATGCAAACGTTTACCATAATAACTTATGTTATAGAATAAAGCCTAGAGCTGATAAAAAAGTCTAATAAAAAATATATATGTTATTTTTACCAGAATAAAGAACACAATGAAGAATTCTCGACATGTTTAGGTATATTTGACTTAATCTGTAAAAGTTTTAAACTCTATACACATGCAGATCCATAATAAAAATAAAATAAAATAACATACTGGGTATAAACCAGCACATCATACAAGACAGAAGATACAAAACACAACGTAACAAAAGTTACTGTTAGGGTGCCTGCAGCATCTGGTGAATGTACCTTCAGTTCCCAGCGTCGCAGGCGTTACAGAACGCCAAACAGCCTTGCCTTTAATAGGAGACCAGCTAATTAGTGTGAACGACCTGCTGCGTTCTGCCTATTTAAGTGAGCGTCGCCTGACTTTGTCTTTTGTTTCCATTGTATGGTTGCACAGGTCGCTCCCTTTTTTTAGGGAAAGTCTGGTTACTCCGGGCACTACTAGGGTGTTTGGGTGTGTAGGTTGAAAGGCCGAGGTAAATTAGGGTTTTGGTTTTCCTGTTAGGGGAAGCTGGTGCGACTTCGTGCAGTCCTCGAGCTGCGGTTTCTTTCGGTATTTGTAGCAGCCACTGTCTGCATGGTTAGCAGAAGGCTAGCGGTAGCCTAGCAGCCGTTCAAGCAGCACCTTATAGCTTGAAGCCTCAAACAGGTTCATCTCTGCCGGTTTGGCTCACAGGGTTAAGCAATTGCTTTTACCACCCATGCAGCTCCGGTTCGAATCCGCTCATTTGTAATAATATTATTTTTTGTTCTCTCTCTACAGATCGGCTCTTTTCCAGCAGCAGCGGAAGCCAAGCTGGTGACAATGCTGATTCGGCTTTTTACCGAAACTGTTTTTGCGATCCCGGATTAGTATCAGTGGATCCGTTTCCCTCTGCGCCCTTTATAGTGCAAGGTTATCTCTTTGTACTTGCTACCAGGTAGCACAGTTTTTTTTAAATTTTTTTCCACTTTTGTATTTTTCTCTTTTTCAGTTGCCAGAGGCGCCAGAGGCATCATTCAGGCTTTTCCTGAATTGTATTTTGTTCTCCTTCTTTTATGTTTTGATTTATATTATTTATTGTTTAATTAAAAATATATTTTATCTGCATCTTTGGGTCCCAAGCCTCTCTTTATAACAGAAAGGTGAAAACATAAATGGACCCAGCGGAAAGTCCCACATCTCTGATGTTTTACATCACCGGGAGGTAGCCTTAGGGAGGCACAAGCTGGCGCTCACCAAACTGGTGCAACATGTGACTGACATCGCCCAGCTGTTACCAACGCTGGGTGCCAGTTCAGACAGCCAGACCCAGCCTCTTATTCACCCAGTAACGTCAACAGGAGTAGAGACCCCCAATCCACCCCGAACGTTTTTCGGGGGAGGCAAAAAAATGCAGGGGATTCATCCTGCAATGCTCCCTCACATTTGAGCTGCAGCCCTCCCGTTTTCCCTCAGAGCGCTCAAAAGTCACGTTCATTATATCCCTCCTCTCCGGCAAAGCCCTAGAGTGGGCCACGGCCCTATGGGAGCAGAACACCCCCGAGAGTGCACCTTCAGGGAGGCGCTGAAGGACACTTTCTTCCACCCAATGGGAGGGAGGTGGGGCCGCGGTTGCTCAAGCTGTCCCAAGGGAGGCGCTCAGTCGCTGATTACGTGATTGAGTTTCGCACTCTAGTGGCCAAATGTGGCTGGGATGAGGGGGCGCTACCTGCTATCTTCCATCGCGAGCTGGGAGAGAAAATTAAAGATTCCCACCTCACTCAAGGCCTTTTACCTCCTGGCCACCTCTATCAACACCAGACTCCGACAACGGGCTCGAGAGCGAGGGTCTCATCCACCCTTTGTTTGACCTCAGCGCCGAACCCATGCAACTGGGAGTGACCCAGGGGGCCACACCACCATCTTCTGACTCCCCCTTGAGGGCCAGGGCTCAGTTAAACAAATAGGCCACTCTCGAGGGTGAGCCGATCCACCATCCCTGACCATGATCTGTCCCTTGGTGCAGTGCTACTTTGGGCCTCGGGTCTGTGTCGATTCAGGTGCAGTGGAAAGCTTTATTGATCGCCGCCTGGTACACAGGTTGGCGATTGAGCTCCAGCCATTACGGATTCCCATTGCAGTTTACGCTGTGGATGACCGAGCGGTAGCCGGGAGTCCCATCACTCACCAGACGCGTCCTCTCACAATGCGTCTGGAAAACCATGAGGAGCGGATCACCTTTTTGGTGACCCAGGTCCCACAGCTCTGGTTCTGGGACACTCATGGCTTAAAAAGCACAATCCCCAAATTGATTGTGTAACTGGATCAATCTTTGCCTGGGGAACAAGGTGTCAGGACACATGCTTGCTGCCAGCTAGTATGTCATCGACGCTGCAATCGCCTGGTGCGATAGCCCTTGATCTGCCCCCCCCCGACCCTTTGATTGCGCAATAAATCTGCTTCCTGGTACTTCTCCTCCTAGGTATCGGTATCCGCTGCCGCTGATGGCCACGGCTTTTGAATTTTTACGAAGCTTGATCTACACAGCGTGTATAACCTGATCCGGATCAGGCGGGGGGATGAATGCGTTCATTATGCCCATGGGACACTACGAATATCTAGTGATGGGTTAATGAATGCCCCGCGGTCTTCCAACGCTTTATCAATAAGGCCTTGCAAAAGGCCCCTGATAGATACGTCTATGTTTATCTTTTTAGCCGATCCATCGAAGAACATGTGAGGCACGTCCGCCAGGTTCTCCAGCTTTTTCTCGACCATCATCTGTTTGTCAAGATGGAGAAGTCTGTTTTCCAAGCCCCATCAATTTCGTTTATGGGGTTCATTGTTTCCCAGAGTGCTTTCCGAATGGATCTGGCTAAAATCAAGTCTGTGGAGGATTGGCCAACTCCTTGTTCCAAGATTCCAAGTGCAAAGATTTCTGGGCTTTACAAATTTTTTTAGCCGATTCATACGGGACTTTAGCACGGTCGCCGCTCCCTTAACAGTCCTTACTGGAAAGGGTCCGTTCAAATGGACGGTGCACCCAACAAGCCTTTAACAGGCTTAAGGCTCTCCTTACCATTGCTCCCGTGTTGCAGTTGCCCATACTTTCATTGTGGAAGTGGATGCGTCTGATGTCGGGGTTGGGGCAGTACTGTCCCAGAGAGTGGGCCCAGAAAAGAAGCTCCACCCCTGCGCCTTCTCAGTACCAGGGTGTGTCATGGTATGGAGATGTGTCAGTACCAGGGTCTGTCATGGTATGGGGGTGTATCAGTACCAGGGTCTGTCATGGTATGAGGGTGTGTCAGTACCAGGGTCTGTCATGGTATGATGTGTTAGTAAATGTGTGGAGGATTTTGATGCCGTACTGTTGTATATCTTAAGATGTGTTTATCACTTGGTCTCCTCGGTGCCAAAACCTCTTTTAAGTGGTGAAAAGGAACAGCAACATTACAAAGTGGTAAACGCTTTTGTAACCCGATTTCCCTGCTGTTCCATAATGAATTTAATTGTTATATCGGCACTGGCCAGTAGGAACTGATAATGAGATAGAGAGTCGGGGAAAAAGGGATAAAAGAAGAACACTGGACCAGAAGAGAAAGAAAACAAAGCGGTCTGTTTCATGTTGTTTGGTAGATTTGAACTGAGAAAAAGCTGATTTCATGCTAAATACGGATTTGTATTTTTCATGGCTTTGGAGATCTTAACCCCATGCTCATAAGAACTGGGTGGATTATTGCTGGACTTATGCAAAATATTGCAAAGGAGCTGTATGAAAGAAAAGTTCATTGGATTTCAGGATTTCCAATGTATTAAGCCCATCTGCATCAATATTGGTATCTCTACCTTATCAACAAAAGGACTAAGTGGTGAGATCGATCCAAGTGTCACGGTGGGGCTAAGGACTAAACAAAGACAAGACAAAGGGGGCGGACACACACGCAGAGATGTAGGGCAAGATATTTATTAATGAACTAAACAAGGGAATGACAAGAGTATGGAACATGAACTAGGTACACGGACTGGGAACACAGACTGGGAACACGGACTGGGAATATAAACTAGGGATACAGACTAAACATAGGTTAGGAACATAGGCTAAACATAAGCTAGGAACACTGGCTAAACACAGGCTAGGAACACTGGCTAAACACAGGCTAGGAACACTGGCTAAACACAGGCTAGGAACACTGGCTAAACACAGGCTAGGAACACTGGCTAAACACAGGCTAGGAACACAAACTAAACATAAGCTAGGAACACTGGCTAAACGCAGGCTAGGAACACTGGCTAAACACAGGCTAGGAACACTGGCTAAACACAGGCTAGGAACACTGGCTAAACACAGGCTAGGAACACTGGCTAAACACAGGCTAGGAACACTGGCTAAACACAGGCTAGGAACACTGGCTAAACACAGGCTAGGAACACTGGCTAAACATAAGCTAGGAACACTGGCTAAACGCAGGCTAGGAACACTGGCTAAACACAGGCTAGGAACACTGGCTAAACACAGGCTAGGAACACTGGCTAAACACAGGCTAGGAACACTGGCTAAACACAGGCTAGGAACACTGGCTAAACACAGGCTAGGAACACTGGCTAAACACAGGCTAGGAACACTGGCTAAACACAGGCTAGGAACACTGGCTAAACACAGGCTAGGAACACAAACTAAACATAAGCTAGGGACATTGGCTAAACACAGGCTAGGAACACTGGCTAAACGCAGGCTAGGAACACTGGCTAAACACAGGCTAGGAACACAAACTAGGAACTGACTACAAACAAGTGCCAGAAACATAGAGCAAACCAGAGTCAAAAGAAACCAAAGTAATCACCTAGGAAGTCCAACACAAACAAGTCAAAAATAACCACCATAAACCAAAATAACCCCTGCCAGCCTGTTCCTCAGCTCTCCTTTTTAAACTGGTCCCTGATTAGGAACAGCTGGGGCTGATTGCTCAGGCGGACCAATCAGGAGTGAGGCATGGCAGGAGTGAGTGTGCTCACGGAGAAGAGGGGCGTGGCACATATGAGCACACCAAGGCTAGCAGTGTGACACCAAGTCATTTTGTCACATCAATGGACATTTTGTAAAGGAGTATAGTGTATGTATATTTAAACTGTGGTAAAAAGTTTTGTGTTTTATGTGCGGTTTATATTGTTTGTTTTTGGTACATGACTACAATACACACATTGCTGATATTTTCTTTTGTTGAGAATGATTACATCGTAGCATGGCATATGACAGGCCAGTTGGACCCTGATTTACTAATAGTGATGGTATAAGGTTGAACATCAAAACTGTTACACTGTACTACCCAAGCTTTTTCAAATTTGGGGTTATATAATAATCATCTATGAATACTATAACATCAGAATTACAGTCTAACAGGAATCTTCAGTATTACTCACCGAGCTGCTCTGGATGCTGCAACCACCGGCATCAGTTTCAGAAAAACTTCATCTGGTGAGCTGTACTGGTTGGTATAACGTATTAGGTAAAACACATCCAGGTCATCTGCTGATGTCAGTAACATGAAGACCAGAGCTGACCACTGAGAATCAGAGAGTTTAGTTTGTTTTAGTTCTCCAGATTTCATGTATTGTTGGATCTCTTGAACTAGTGAATGATCATCCAGTTCATTCAGACAGTGGAACAGATTAATGGATGTCTCTGTTGAGGGATTCTCACTGATCTTTTCCTTAATGTACTGAACTGTTTTTTGTTTGTTGTGAAAGTCACTTCCTGTTTGTGTCACTAAGCTTTGTAAGATATTCTGATTGGACTTCAGTGAGAGACCCAGAAGAAAGCGAAGAAAAAAATCTAGATGTCCATTCTTACTCTGTAATGCCTGATCTACAGCACTCTTGTGTAGATCTGAGATTTGTTTTCTCTTCAGCATTCTCAGTTTTGAGGACAGACTCTGTTGAAGAACATTTGTCTCTTCATTCATGAAGGTCAGGTGCTTATATAGAGCTGCGAGATGTTCCTGAATGCTGAGATGAACAAAGCAGTACACTTTACTCTGGTGAAGTCCAAACTCCTCTCTGAAGATCTGTGTACACACACCTGAGTACACTGAGGCTTCCTGAACATCAATGCCACACTCCATCAGATCTTCTTCATAGAAGATCAGGTTTCCTTTGATCAGATGCTCAAAAGCCAGTTTTCCCAGTTTGAGGATCATTTCTCCTTCCTCCTGATTCTTCATGTACTTTTTTCTGATGACGTTGGTCTGAATGATGAGGAAGTGAGTGTACATTTGAGTCAGAGTTTTGGGGATCTTTCCACTCTCTGCTTCACCAAACATCCTCTCTAGAACTGTGGCTGTAATCCAGCAGAAGACCGGAATGTGACACATGATGTAGAGGCTTCTTAATGACTTCAGGTGTGAGATGATTCTACTGACAAGACTCTGATCACTGATCCTCTTCCTGAAGTACTCCTCCTTCTGTGGATCAGTGAATCCTCGTACCTCCGTCACTCGATCGATACACTCAGAGGGGATCTGATCAGCTGCTGCTGGACGGGAGGTGATCCAGATCAGAGCAGAAGGAAGCAGATTCCCTTTGATGAGGTTCATCAGCAGCTCATGAACTGATGCTGATTCATTTACATCACTCAATCTCACTGAGTTCTGGAGATCTAGAGGTAAACGACACTCATCCAACCCATCAAAAATAAACAGAACTTTGTACAAGCTGGAAATGTCAGTTTCTTTTATTTCCTGAAAATAGAAATGAAGGAGATCCATCAGACTCAGTTTGTGGTCCTTCATTAAATTTAGCTCTCTGAAAGGAAGTGGAAATATGAGGTGGACGTCCTGATTCTCTTTCCCTTCAGCCCAATCCAGAATGAACTTCTGTACAGAGACGGTTTTTCCAATGCCAGCGACACCCTTAGTCAGGACAGTCCTGATAGGTTCATCTTGGTCTGATAAAGGTTCAAAGATGTTGTTACATTTGATGGGCATGTGCTCTGTTGCTGCTCTCCTGGATGCTGCCTCGATCTGCCTCACCTCATGTTCATTATTGACTTTTCCACTTTCTCCCTCTGTGATATAGAGCTCGGTGTAGATCTCATTCAGAAGTGTTGGGTTTCCCTGCTTTGTGATCACTTCATTTACACACTGAAACTTCTTTATCAGATTTAATTTGAGCTTCTTCTGGACTTCAGGTCCAGCAGATGTGGAGTCAGACCTGTGATTATAGTAAGAACAATAAATGTAGACACAATTCATGTATAGAAGAACACTACCTTATTATCACATCACTGTGATTTTACCCTGCATGTCTGATCATTTTCTGTTGTATTGTAGCTCTCGCCCACTTCTGGAAACTGTGAACACACCAAAATAACTGGTGGTTTTACTCTCGGAACTTAAAGAGATGCTACAACATTTACATTTTCAGCATTTAGCAGATGCTTTTATCCAAAGCGACTTACAGTATATTGACTAAGCAATTGAGGGTTAAGGGCCTTGCTCAAGGGCCCAACAGGGGCAACCTGACAGTGGTGGGGCTAGAACCAGCGAGTTATTGATTACTAGTCCAGTACCTTAAGGATACACCTGCCCTTTTAACTTAAAATTTTCTAAGCGTAATTTGTATGTAATATGTCCAAAATACCAAAAAAAAAGTAAATTAATAAACAGATCAGCCATGAATAACAAATTGTCCCTAGTGAACAAATGTACTTAAATGTATTTATCTTAGTATACTATTAATAAACTAGCAAATGTTTGTACTTATTTCAAATTATATTAAAAATATATGAATGTCATACTTTATTCAATTAAATTTAATTTGAACTAAAATGATAGTATGATAAAAGTTTACTTGCAATCATTTAATAAAACTTCTCAAATGCTTGGTTTTGAATAGATGTTTAGTATATTTTTGCAAAGTATGTTAAACATCTGCTGTAGGAATTCACTTAAATCACCTCACATTTTACTTAAGTGTATTTTTTAGTTTTAAAGGCTTTAAGAATCTAAAAAAACTGGATTATTTATTTAGTATGTTTTGGGTTTTTTTGTTTCTTTTTCATTATGTTTAAAATAATTGTTTTATTTTATTACTAGTTTTAATGTAGTAAAATAACTAAGTTTAATTATTTAATTTGTTGATGTTAAAAATGGTAAAAAGCTGGTTTTAAACTTTTATCTTTTTGGAATAAATGATGCAGTTGCTATAAAAACAGCAGAGTGAAGTTGTGAGTCAAGGTTCGTGTTTGATTACAAAGTAGTGATGGGTCAGCCGTGAACGATCCGTCTCTAAGAGATTGGGAGCCGATTCAAGTTTTTTTCCGTTTTCTTTTCTGTTAAAGCCGCACGTGATTGGTCAAGAGGTGTGGTGGCGTTTGTGTGTTTACACTGAGCAGGAGGGGCAGGGTTACAGACACACACACACACACACACACAAACAGTGAGCACACAAACAGGAGGGAGAGAGAGCGAGAGAACTTGATGAAGTTTTACAGAGCGCTTCACATAGCCAGACATTACACGCTGGAAAGGTGAGGAAAATGAGTGAGAGGAAGCAGTAAAGTTTGGACACGAGGAACCCCTTTTACAGAGAAGTTCAGACCCACTGAGCTGGTGGGAGACCAAGTGTTCAGTCTACCCACATCTTATATATATATATATATAAAAAGTTGATTTATTTCAGTAATTCCATTCAAAAAGTGAAACTTGTATATTATATTCATTCATTACACACAGACTGATATACTTCAAATGTTTATTTCTTTTAATGTTGATGATTATAACTGACAACTAATGAAAACCCCAAATTCAGTATCTCAGAAAATTAGAATATTACTTAAGACCAATACAAAAAAAGGAATTTTAGAAATGTCAGCCAACTGAAAAGTATGAACATGAAAAGTATGTACAGCACTCAATACTTAGTTGGGGCTCCTTTTGCCTGGATTACTGCAGCAATGCGGCGTGGCATGGAGTCCATCAGTCTGTGGCACTGCTCAGGTGTTATGAGAGCCCAGGTTGCTCTGATAGTGGCCTTCAGCTCGTCTGAATTGTTGGGTCTGGCGTATCGCATTTTCCTCTTCACAATACCCCATAGATTTTCTATGGGGTTAAGGTCAGGCGAGTTTGCTGGCCAATTAAGAACAGGGATACCATGGTCCTTAAACCAGGTACTGGTAGCTTTGGCACTGTGTGCAGGTGCCAAGTCCTGTTGGAAAATGAAATCTGCATCTCCATAAAGTTGGTCAGCAGCAGGAAGCATGAAGTGCTCTAAAACTTCCTGGTAGACGGCTGCGTTGACGTTGGACCTCAGAAAACACAGTTGACCAACACCAGCAGATGACATGGCACTCCAAACCATCACTGACTGTGGAAACTTTACACTGGACCTCAAGCAATGTGGAATCTGTGCCTCTCCTCTCTTGCTCCAGACTTTGGGACCTTGAATTCCAAAGGTAATGCAAAATTTACTTTCATCAGAGAACATAACTTTGGACCACTCAGCAGTCCTTTTTGTCTTTAGCCCAGGCGAGACGCTTCTGACGCTGTCTCTTGTTCAAGAGTGGCTTGACACAAGGAATGCGACAGCTGAAACCCATGTCTTGCATATGTCTGTGCGTGGTGGTTCTTAAAGCACTGACTCCAGCTGCAGTCCACTCTTTGTGAATCTCCCCCACATTTTTGAATGGGTTTTGTTTCACAATCCTCTCCAGGGTGCGGTTATCCCTATTGCTTGTACACTTTTTTTTACCACATCTTTTCCTTCCCTTCACCTTTCTATTAATATGCTTGGACACAGAGCTCTGTGAACAGCCAGCCTCTTTAGCAATGACCTTTTGTGTCTTGCCCTCCTTGTGCAAGGTGTCAATGGTCGTCTTTTGGACAACCGTCAAGTCAGCAGTCTTCCCCATGATTGTGTAGCCTACAGAACTAGACTGAGAGACCATTTAAAGGCCTTTGCAGGTGTTTTGAGTTAATTAGCTGACTAGAGTGTGGCACCAGGTGTCTTCAATATTGTACCTTGTCACAATATTCTAATTTTCTAAGATACTGAATTTGGGGTTTTCATTAGTTGTCAGTTATAATCATCAACATTAAAATAAATAAACATTTGAAATATATCAGTCTGTGTGTAATGAATGAATATAATATACAAGTTT